>NW_018408623.1:114342-116628 GCF_002113885.1 Mizuhopecten yessoensis | reverse complement strand
CCCCCCCCCCCCATTTGTTTTAGCTCACCTGTCCGAATGGCAAGTGAGCTTAAGCCATAGCGCGGCATCCGCCGTCCGTCTGTCCACACAGATGTCCGTTAATCCACCCGTCACAAAGGATAACTCCCTATATACCATTATGTTAGTAGTCTACAGAATTCAGACATTCAAATTCATGAGAAGACACACGTTTCTACATGATCTCTTTGTTTCTAAACAATATACTATACACAAGAACTCAAGTGAAGCGTTTTAATTTACGATACGAATATAATGATATATATTTCAATTCAGATTTCTAAAATTTTAATGTAAATTACAAGTAATGTATTATAAATCCTTTCATATATAATCATTTATATGGAATTTATATTAAACAATTTGAGGGGAAATAAAAGTAAAGCATTTTAATTCAGGCATAGGAATTAAATCATGTATAACCAAATCCCTATTTCTACAATCTACATGTAAATTATGAGTTATCATGTATTATGAATACTTTCATATAAATGTGTATAATCGTTTATATGAAATTTATTTGAAATTTATGGAAAGTAATAACTTTCCTGATTGATACCGCTCTACACCATTAGGCCATGTCGATAAAGTCAATGAAAGTTGAATTTACAAAAAAAAGAGCAACGATGTAAGCGACGCAAAGAGATAACCTGCACAACCCATTCAACACATATGCACTCTATTTTTTGTGCGTTTTGATCGATATACATTTGTTAAATAACACAGTCCCTTCAGCTGAAAAACTCAAATGGACATCAAAACTTGTGAACAATGTAGTCGTTTAGCCTGAACACTGACTAGCAGTGCTGCCGCGTATATACATAATTCCGATTACCGAAACATATAAGTGTTACATATCTATCAATTACAAATGTACATGTATGGACTTAAGTTGAGGTTAATTTGTGCTAAATGTAACCTGAAAATGATATATTAACCGAGATAGTGTTAACCTATGTATTTAATGTTCACGTCGATGCACGCCTCCCTCACCTGTTATGATATGGACTGCACTTGTATCCACGTATCGAAATAGTATAGGGCCTTTGTATAAGTTACGGGCCTTCGTGATAGGATTTTGAGGCGAACCAAAGCACAAACAAAACTACAAAATTAATTTGCTTGTTTGTCTGTTGTACTACCAGTATTTCAGTATTATATATAACAACAACAACATGGCAATGCTTTCCAACTGTGAACACCGAAGATCAGCTGAAGACGTGACGCCATGTTAACGGCAGGTTCTTTAGACATTGGCCCCGATTCACCCTCCCTCTATGGTTCTGTCTTCTATGTAATCACTGTGTTGGGGACGAACACCACTATTCATACCAATGTACTAAACTCTATATATACCAAATTAAGTTTCGTTAAACCTGTCAACGAAATCGATCCTTTTCGCTATAGATGCAATATTAGAGGTGGTGTTTGTATGTTATTCAAAGAGAATTTGAGAGTACAAGAAATTATTGTCGATAGTCCAAGAATCTTAGGTCTTGAAGTTCAAATGCTAAATAGTGAGTACCTTTACGTTTTCTCCGTTTATATGCCTGCGACCTCCAGGTCGATTGATGTTTTGTTAGATCAAATAGATATTTTAGAATCTGTGGTTACTGTATATTCCGAGAGGGGAAAGTTGTTATACTCGGAGATATGAACGTGCAAATCCAAGGTAGTCGGTGTCGATTTGCTGGTAACGACAGATCTTTAAGAGTTCAAGCTTTTTTGAATAGTACAAATATGGCATCTGTAAATATGACGGACAAATGCAAAGGTCCAATGTATACGTATTATCCAACAACGGGATATTTCACTACTATCGACCATATTATTATTGACTCAAGTTGTTTCGATTTGGTTAAACATTGTGAAGTTTTAGATGATCATGAGTTAAATGTTTCTGAACACAATCCTGTAATTTGCATGATGAATATTCCTTAACAATTTTGCAAAGTTTTAAGTCCCAAATGGGTCAGATTTAATTGGAAAAAACCTGAAATGAATGGGTCTATTGACCTTTATAGATATCATGTAAATTGTCTCCTTAACAATGTTGAGATACCTGATGATGTTGTACATACTAATGATATTGATATGTTTTACAACAAAATCAAATGCTGTTTAATTGAGGCGTCAGACAAATCATTTCAGAGAAGTTCTTTTAAGAAGTATTTGAAACCATATTGGAGCAAGGAATTATCTGAATTGCACAATGAAATGGTTTCCAAGAGGTCGTTTTGGAATGCGTCTGGCAGACAAAGAGGGAAA
>NW_018408623.1:11139-113236 GCF_002113885.1 Mizuhopecten yessoensis | reverse complement strand
GTTTACCACGGACGACATGCGGGTAGTATGTAAGAAACTTAAGAATGGCAAAGCTGGTGGGTATGATAGCCTGGTCTATGAACACATTAAGTATGGAGGTGATAGATTATTAAGCCTCATTACCAAATTGTTCAACCTCATTGTAAAATATGAACATAAACCTGAAGACTGGAAAAAAGGAACAATTTTTACTTTGTACAAGGGCAATGGAAAACCCAAAGACGACCCAAACAGTTACAGGGGTATAACTCCAATACCCGCCTTTTTTAAAATATTCGAGTCAATTTTGTCTCCAAGAATGGATTTTTTTACTAGATTCAGAAACGTTTCCAAACAGACAGCAATCGGCTTATATGAAAAAATTATGTAGTCTTTGCACTTCCTTTAATTTACAGGAATGTGTAAGATACAACTTAGAAAATGACTCTGATTCTTTTGTTGCATTTTTAGATAGCAAGAAAGCTTTTGATACTGTTTGGCACGAAGGGTTACTTCTCAAACTGTACAAAATAGGATTTAAGGGCAAAATTTTGACTATATTAACAAATATGTATACCGGTTTTGTAAGTCATGTCGCCTTTAAGGGTCACCAGTCATCACCTGTCCTCATGAAGAGAGGGATCTTACAAGGGGGGTCATTATCTGCAAAATTGTACCTGGTTTTTATTAACGATTTACTAAATGATGTCGAATCGTCAGGTAAAGGAACTTTTGTTATTGATACCAGGGTTAATATCCCCATAAAAGCAGATGATATATGTTTGATCAGTAACACAAGTATTGGTTTAAAAGATATGGTTACAATTTGCGAAAACTATAGTCGTAAACGGAGATTTTCATTCTCTGTTGATAAAAGTAAAATAGTTGTTTTTACAAAAGGCAGAAGACAAGTCTTGGTAAAAGATGTGAATTTATATGGTAAAGCATTACCAGTTGTTGAAAACATTACGCACGTCGGTGTTATTTTGAATTTTAAATTATGTACATCGGACAGAACTGAGTCTGCATGCAAGAAACTAAAAAGTGGAACCATGGCTCTTATTCGATCTGGTGCTCATCCTAGGACTCTTAATCCTTTAACAGTTGCAAAGCTGATTAAGGCTAAAGTTTTCCCGTCTGCCCTGTACGGGTGTGAACTATGGCAACTGTCTAGAACTTAACTGATCAAATTAGAGCGCGCTCAAAATTTTATCGTAAAATCCATTCAAGGGTTAAACATTAGAACCAGAACTGATATGGCCAACTCCTTAATTGGATGGCCCTCCATAGAAGGTTACATTGATATAAGAAAACTTTTATTTCTCGGTCGTCTTTGTAGACTGGACAGTAAATACTTAACTCATACTATATTCCTCAAACGCCTATTCATGCATATTTTGAAGGAGTCCTGTCAAACTGGTTTTATTCCTGATATTGTGAGAATACTTCGCAAGTATGATTTGTTTAATTATCTGTTGCAGTATATTTCAGATACAGTTTTTCCAAGTAGTTCATTATGGAAGTCAATTGTCTATAAAGCAGTTTATAATCGGAAGGAATTAATGATGTACGATAGAATGAACAACGATTCAAATTTCACAAGATTTTTGCTCATTCATGATGTAATTTCTCCACATATTTTATGGACAGTAGCATTAAAATTCCCTGAACATCTAAGCAAGATGAGCAATATAGTTCGATTATGTGCTAATTTAAGATCAACAAATATTATTGAATTCTGCCATTTTTGTGGTATTTTACATAATGACTGTATAAGACATATAGTACTCCATTGTACAAAAACTGAAAGTCTTAGAGACGATCTATGGTGTCTTATAAGTACGGCTTTTGATATAGAACTTGGCGTGTTCTAATTCATGTATTACTTGGGGGGTAGCCTTCCCCACATATTAAGCTCATCTGATTATGTAACCTTTGTACTGCATAATGCTATTTTTATTGACAAAATGTTGCTGTTGTATCAGCGTTAATAATGAAATAACACGTACAAACGTACGTACAATAGCAATGTCTACCTAATTACTATTTTTTCTCTCATTTTGTGTGTGTTTATGTGTGGGTAGGGCTTTCCCCAGCCCTTGGAAACCTCAGGATTCCCAGGCATTCTGATTATTTTGTATGATTTACTGTTAACGAGACCATTCTTTCTGTATTTACTAAACTAATTCAAGATAAATTAACTTCTCTCTTCATCTCTGTAGTTAACTGATGTATTTATGTGCATTTAAGTATCAATTAATAATATTTGATTTGTATTTTGACTACACTGTATATTTTTGTAACTTTTCAATTTGGAGGAAATAAAGAAATAATAATAATGGTTCTGTCTTCTATGTAATCACTGTGTTGGGGACGAATACCACTATTTATACCAATGTACTAAACTCTATATATACCAAATTATTGTTATTATGTCAACCCAACTTATATTGAAATGAAAGGAATGTTCTCAATATGTAACACTGCACTTTTAACAGAAGAGAGTAGATTTATACAAAAAGTAATGAAGCTACTTATTATATCTAAAATAAGTTATCTGGCTCATTGTAGGTAAAACACTAAAAGAATTATCTTTCAACGGATTTCTTCCTGAAGCATCTTAATTTTGTTTCGGATGTACTGTACAATGTGTTAACATAAAGAAAAAATATAACAATCATGTAAGAAAATCAAGAAAATATCATTAAGGTATGGTCTTCTTTTCAGAAATAACTTGTTTAAGCTATATACATGTATATAGTCCTGCCGGGAACGAGTTTCAACTGCATCGTTACTGCTTAGGCAGCGGTTATGGGATCCTTAAATTCAGATTGACGTTTTCTAAGTTTACTTCAAATGAAATATGTCAGAAAAGTCTAAATTGAGTCATTTATATGTAACGGGTATGTCTAAGCTTTTTTCGTTAATGTAAATATAGTAAGTCTAAACAAGAATAATTCTTTTCCATCAGGAACAATCTTCCCTCATGTATCCGTGTATCTCCTATGTACGCATTTCTCGGAAATCGAAGCTGGTCAGTAAACAATAGACTTTTACGACACATATATGTACATGGGACCCTGATATGGAGCATTTATGATTACGTAATCCCTTTGGTGACGTAATATAAATGTCTGATAAAACATTAGAATAACCGGACACAACCTATACATGTTGATTATACATTAGGAATATACAAGTTTCAATATACACACAGTGCAGTCTCCAATCGTAAATCATAAATGTGTTTAAATAGATTTGAACTACACATGGTTTTGAAAAAAAAGTATGAAATGTCTTAGTAATCTATCTTTAGTGCCATAAGAACTTAAATCAATATGGTTTCGGCACTAGCTTCAAACTCCCCGATGGTCACGAACTTTATAATGGCTTCTGAAGTGTTATACGCATGTTTGAATCTTGCTGAATTTAATGTGGAAATGTCCTACTTTTAATATGTCTACTGTATATATGTAAGTTAAGATGAAAGGATCACCTTCTTTACCATTGGTAAAACTCTGAAATAAGCTGACACACCAGACCATCTGTTCCCCGTCGGTCCAAACCACAAAGTGCAGATCGGGCAAGTACCGGTTGCACTGACATATATAACGGGATTGTAACTACTTTATAATATGAATTGTGGGACAATGGATTGGGTCCAGGGTATATATCAAACTTGAGGTCACACAGGACTCATACTAGGGAACCAGTCTTAGGTAGCACTCCTGACTATTTAGCAGTTTTCTCATTTATCGGTTTCATTTAATTGTTTTCTTTTAAATGATAATATTTCCATAGCAACAATAGACGACATGGATACCCTTTCTTGGAAACGACAATAGATTTACTTAATACCCTATTTATCGGTAATGGCGAGAGTGAAAAACAGCGCTTGTATTGCGTTATAGTGTATGCAGTGACCTTATGATGCAAGTGCAAAATTTACGACGAAATTCCTAACAATATTGGAAAAAAATTAAACTCTTCTTATGCGCATTCGTTATATAAGAATAATCCACCATTGGAATCTGAGACATTTTCGTCCTATTTTATTGCTGAGAATGTTATGAATTCAATCGTACATATTATGGCTTTTCTAGGATTGCCGCTATGAAAATACGAAAGTAAATGTCTCTTAAGTCTTTTTTATATAGTTCGTTTTTTTTATTCTGTAAACGCCTTTTAACACTTCAATTAAAAATGGGAAACTCACTGATACTAATAAACCACTATGTGACCTCATCAGAGAAATCAAGAATGGACTGGGACCTTATATAGTTTGCGATAACATTTTCAAGGCGGATTTAATCTGAAGTCCGCGTTACCTAAACAATCAATATATGTAGCATTGTTTTCTTTTCTTTTCAGTGATATTGATATCGAAGATGACAATCTTATATACAGGGATATGAATATGATAAGATGTATTTATATTCCTTTATCAAATGACTGGTAACAAGTTTATCAATGTAACTGTTGTGTCGGAGTAACGACGAAAATTTACAGTACAGACGTGAGTCACTCTAGAATATGTGTTTATATACGTGTTAACTCAGTAGGGATTCATATGCTCCTAATACATCTCATATAATCTTTCTTTCTCGTAAAGCAGCAAAGTAAAATACAAAATCTTATGCAGCAATTTACACAATTGTTCAGTCTATAACCTTTCTCTGTGTTGTCTTACCATGTGGTTCCCGAATTGATGACGGAATTACACAAACTTTTCGATTTCCTTTCCAATCGTGACATCAACAAATCAAATAGAGATATCAGATGGAAATGCACAAGTGTCCTAGACTATAACATGTAATACTTACACAACACGCATGGCTACATCAAAGTAAACTACGGGAATGCAGAAAGGAGGATTCCAATGTTACAGAATAGTCAATATCGTAATACCACGTGGGGGCTGAAAAAAGTAAAGTGACTCGCAAACTATTAATTCGGGATCGAATGATTACGATTTATAACCATTAACTAATGCCGTTTGATTACTGTTCAAATATTTCAAGTAATATCTATTTTTACACGAACAACCATTGACACGAATACGAATTTCTCCCACAGTCAGGCACACATGTGGAGGGAATTGCTGAATAATGTTTTCAACGTTATAAGTACAGAAAAGTTAATTTACGAAACTAAGTGTGCATGAAAAATGGATATTATATGGTGTTTAGTTTTATTGAACTGTTGCGTTAGATCAAAAGGTTATTGTATTTACCACATAAACCAGACCATATGTTGTCGCGTACATCGTTCGTGTGTATATTGGCGTTAAGGAAACATGTCATTTTTCAATCTGCCTATACGAGATACGTTCTTCTTAGATATCGAAGTCAGTGGCAGACCAGTTGCTCTGATTAAAAAATAGATTTCCAGTACTACGTATGGAACCCGTCAAAATGATTCTCAGCAAATCCAGTAAATCATGTCCTTATCCAGCTTTCAAAAACCCGTGAATCGCGACGGATTCTTGAAAAATATAATTAGATATATATCATTGTCATGACGACGAAAATCTGCAGTGTATATTAAAGTCTGTCTTGTAGAAGACCCGGTCAACATGATTCACACACATAGGAATCCCTGACACTTCAACGCAATGCGTCATGTAAATGAAAACAAACAAACGGCGACTGGAATTTCACTATTCAGCAATGAGGGGAAGTGGTTGTTTAAATAACCAGGTGATTATTCGCTGAAATTGACTACAGTATAACTGATCGGTTTCAGGTATGCGTGAATGCTGTTGTAAAATATTCCCGATGGCGTGTTTGCTCATTTCATTGTCTATTTCAACAAATTTATGAAATGCCGAAGTAATTAATTTCCTGTATGATATATATTCGTTGATGTATTATTTTTCATGTACAATTCCCAGAAATAATTTGCAGAGAGTTTGTACGGCATACGAGGAATGCAATTAGCAACCTCAATTAAAAACACATCAAAAAACAAATATACAATGTTGGATAAAGTAACACACAAGCTGTTATAAAGTGGTGTGTATTACACTTATCTGATCCCTTGTCAAATATATAATAGTTCTGTGTATACGTAACACGTCATTTTTATGATATTAACCGAACAATTAGGTTGCTGAGTCGATATAGAGTGATAATAAACTATTAACTCTGGAAATAAAATGAATGCTTAAATACAAATTCTATCTCATTTCGACATTACTAAGCGTTATAGTCACTTTTTCGATATCACAAACTTATTATCGTTTGATAAATAACGCACATACATGCACGCACGCACGCACCGCACGCACGCACGCACGCACGCAACGCACGCACGCACGCAATGAACATGTTAAGTCATATAATTATTATTATTATAGTTTCAGATTTATTTTCTGCCTACAAAATGTAGAAGTGTTTACTCAAGCAGCTATTATTTTTGATGATATCTATGTGGCTCTTTCGATTGATGTAAAGTAAAATGTACGGTTATAGACGTGCATGTACAGGCCGCAAAAAGGTAAAAATGACAACCACTGGATTTGAAAATGAAGTCGTCCTTAGCAACAAAAATAAACCAAGCGCTGCTGTTTCGCTTACAGTCCGACAATGGGGTTTTGCTATTTTGAAGCGTATAATAAGCTAAATGTGATTGCTTTATAACACCATACTTTTAGTATGCTCTGTTACCCGTTTATAATAGAATATAGTATTATAATACTAAATGTATGTCGATAATTCCTGAAAAAAAGATCTGAAGGAACCTTTCTTTTTTCCTCTGAGATTTAAGTTTTCTAGGAATTTCGTAATCCGATTAGAAGATAAAACTTTGCACGTGTGTATACCGACCACGCCCACATGGTATATTGCTCTATATAAGCTATAACCTACGTTTTCCTCCATAGTCAACTCGGTAAAGGAATACAAGCGTCCAGCTGCTTCAGTTTTCACTTAACGGTAAGTATTAGATATTTCATGAAAGCACTGGAAACGTATTCTTTCATGAACCTGTTTCGACCTAAACGGCATTAAATTAAAGAAAAATATTTTTCTATTTTGACATATGTAGATACAGAAATTAGATTTAGTAATCTATGTGTACGATTACTGTTATCTCCACGAGTTTCTTTCTGCATATGTTTGGTGACAAATATTACACATGTTGCTACATCTGAGCATAATAAGAGAAACTTAAACCAATCATTTAAAATACGGAACTAGGAAGCAGCGTATCGTAAATGTGATACAGAAACCTAAACAAGGGAAACCTTATTTTCTGAAACACTTAGAATGTTTGGTTGTGTTGTTTTAGCGTGTTTCTTTGCAGTCACTGACAGTGACTGGTACAAATGCAATACAGAGTCAATGCACCATACTGGGTCTTAGTCACGATATTTCAAATTATCCTTATTGTTGATAAATTGTTTATATTTTTTGTGTACTATTAATATATTTGAGATAATTGCAGTAGACGAGGATGTTGGGTGCCTCTATCCTAGTGCTTGCCAGCGTCGCCCTGTCTTTAATACCTGTTAGCGAAGGCTGTACATGTCTCTTCCGACACCCACAAGCTGTTGTCTGCGATTCAGATTTTGGTGAGTCAACTTAAAAGGTGATACTTTAGTCCAAGAAATATTTCATACTCGGGGACAAACCAGTGTCAACAGGGTTTCGATCGTCCGCCTTTTTTTTTTTATCTCGAAAATACATTTACCCCTTTATTTAAAAACAATGTTTATGAAATGGATTAGTGAAAAGCTAAACTTACACATTAATTGCAGTCATATAGTCTTAACAATCGAGCACATCAAGAGACAACGTTAGTATAGGAAAACATAACATCAAAATTGATTCTTAAGAAAATAAAGGGGTGGGGGATATGTCGACTTACCAAAGCTATCCACGCTTAACATGTGTCAGAGTTGGCATGTTCTAGATGTTCTTTTCGGTTGTGTAAAGTTTTGATGTACAAAGTAAAATACTTTTTTCTTTCATTCACTCGACTTCTTATTTCCACTATTGTGTTTCAGTCATCAAAGGAGATCAAGTTGGCCAACAGATAATCCCACTAACCGGCGATTTTCCAGACATTGGCGGCCACGTGGTTTACAAAATCTTGATTAAGACTGTCATCAAGGTAGGAACTTATTATATTATGAAGAAGCTTGTTTATTATCTTCATATGCACGAATCGTGTTATTCGAATGATGCTTGGCTGACACAGGTGGTCTTTAAAGACAGGTATTCTTTATAAACGGACGATAAGGTTTTACAAATTTTCAGATTAAGCTCATGTAGTGTACTTTCTTCATATAAGGATCCCTGGCCACTGCCAAAAACTAACCCACATGGGGAGCTGTTTCATCCAGCATGATTTTAGCATTGGCAAATCGTTTCTGAAAAGAAAACCACACCTTGCGAGTCTTTATGAAAACTAATAAACAAGATTAAATAAACAAAATATATTATACAGGCAGACAAAATCTTGAACTCGAACCCTGAACCTGAAATCGTTATGTTGTTGCTCTAACTAATAAGCTTATTGGTCAACGGAAGTGTCATGGCACAACTGTGCAACAATTATATTCAACACGAAATAAAGGGGAGGTTACTGGATGTACGCTAAAACCACAGTGCAGTGGGACAGGGATAAAGTTATTTCTGGTTTTCTGGACTTGCACTGTTATTTTTTTATAGGGTAAACAGATAAAGGCTGGTGACACTATTGAAGTGAGGACAGGTTTGAACAGTGCTGCATGTGGCGTGAACGTAACAGCGGGAGTGGCTTGGTTACTTACAGGTTAGATATACATAGCTCATCCGCGATACTCCAGGGGTTACGCTCACTTTCGCTCTCTGCAAACATGGAATATGTCAAAGCAAAAAAGAAGGCTCAGTGTGCACCATCTTGGATGAGACGGAGAATCCTTTGATGTACATCAAAAGAATCAGTCAGTTGCGTTACGATGAAAATGTCTGGTTTTGAAGTCGGGTATAGCCCCTCTATAATATTCAAAGGACCAAGTATCAGCCTAACGATTGGTCCAATAACATAGCCAGTCGCTCTCTGCACCCTTGGATCATTTCATAGCAAAACTGAAGGCACGCGGCTAACTATTTGATTGATCTCAGGTGAAAACCCCCCCTGACCAATCGCTAGACTGATACCTGTCCTTTGAAGATTAAAGAAGAGCGACACCCGACTTCAAAGACAGTTTACCGTTACGCCACCGACATATTCCTTTGATATACATGAAATAATCATATTAGTCTTCTTGTCTCATCCACATGGTGGTTTACACTGAGTCTCCGAATTTGTCATGACATATTCCAGGGGTGCAAAGAGCAAAAGTGAGCGTTTCCCATGGAGTATGGACGATGTAAGTATCTCTTCCAGCGAAGGCCCTTCATTTATTATGTTTTTCTTACAGTAGTTAGTTCATTTTCATTTCTTGAAACCGAGCTTCGACAAACACTCGAGTATAGGACGTTAAACAATGCTAAACTAAACCAAACGTATTCAACAGAAACATGGTTTAATTTCACGAAAACAGCAAGGCGTGTTATCTTGTGCTTTAAATTTATTGTTTAAATCTATTCGGATATAGGGAGAACAACAAAACTCAAAGGGAAGACACAATATGGCATTGGTTTATGTGACTGGAACACAGAATGCTCTCGGCTTACACCACAGCAGACGTCTTTCCTGGTAAATGGTCCAAAATCGTATTTTGGACGAGGGAACAGAAATTGTAAGAACTGTGAGGTACGTAACAAACTTATTGTTATACAAATCGTATATGTCAAATGATTACAGTAACATATGTAGGTCTATTATTAAACATTTCAATTGTTTTAAAGGTATAAAAATGTTTTATTGATACACACATTTTTAAAAATGACAGATTTGACTTTTTGTATTGTTTCGGCTATATGATAAATAATTTAACAAACATACCCAGAATTTTAATCAAAACCTGCTCTGGGCAGATGAGGGGCCTCGGTGATCGTACGTATCATTGTTTCTCAAACTTCTCGAATTAAAAACTAAGATGAAAACTATGTATTGAAATAAACCAATAGAAAATCTAGAACTAGTGACGTGCTAATCTAAGTACCCACATTGAAACAGAAATGTCGTGAGTTCGATTTCTGTCGCTCGCTTATACAGTTCCTGACGTTGTATATTATATTACTGTTTTGCCAGTTTCTAGGCAAGTGTTTTGTTTAAGTATTAGGCGTTTAATTGGGTTTTCTGGCTCAAAAGTAAAGAAAACAGTAGATATTAGTATTCAAAATAGCCGAAGGTGTGTTTAGAAGGGTTTCTTTTATTGCTAGACTGAAACTGTGATTTTTTAATACACTGATCTTCGGATACAATCGTATACGCAAAATTTACGGGCATTATCATCATTTCTTTACTCTGTTATTTACAGCTATAAAACAAATTGGTTGAATACAATATTTAAGTACCATCCCATATATTTTGAGTAATTTTCACCTTACAAAATGTCCAGGTTGACCACAGACTCCGTTTGACACTGGAAGTCGATACACTTTTTCAAAATATAGGTTTTAAAATGCATATGTCATGACCTTTTTAACATTTGACGTCAAAACATTAAATATTTCGCACAGATTGCTAAAATAAGATATCACACTATGTTAAAGCCATGTATTATTTCATGCACTACTGTTTCTCCTTATCATCTTATTTATTTTGTCTTTTTCAAACGACACAACTATGGTTTGTGATCCTAAATCTCTCTCTCTCTCTCTCTCTCTCTCTCTCTCTCTCTCTCTCTCTCTCTCTCTCACTTTGAATGATAGCTGTGTATGTTCTTTAGAATAAGCTTTAGAAATAAGAAATTTGAAATGAAATATGAATTTATTTACAACGAAAACATAAAAATTAGAGATAGACATTCTCATGGAATTTCTTTTCGTTATTAAACAAAAGAATTACCCTAGTTTAAATCATCTGTGTTATTTGATATGGGAATTCTTTATTCTGAAAAAAAAGAAAAGGGAAAACTATTGTGACCGGACTAACAGGAATTCTGTTACTTTAGGTCCTGTATACTAGGAAACTTTTGCTAAGATTTATATTCGCCCTGTACCAGTAAAATTTGTATGCGCCCTGTACCGGTATAATTTGTATTCGCCATGTACCGGTAAATTTTGTATTCGCCCTGTATTAATTTCGCCCTCTACATGAAAGCCTTCTAGATGATATGTTGTGCATTAATATACACGATCATGATCGATTCATCCTGATTGTGGAGAGCGAATAAGGTGAAATTTAAACTGCAGCGAAAATTTCCTGATATACCCTAGCAGATTAACGCTCAACACCTAAAATAAAGGACTATGAATTTTATGTTTCTTTTCTTAATTTACCAGATTGTGAGATGCGCCAGTAATGACTGCAGTACAACGAAGCCTACAGCAGGACAATGTCTTCACGACGCAAAGCAGTGTTTCTCACAAACGCTTAAATGCCAGTTTAAGAAAAATCGTTGTCAATGGAGAAGCAAGAAAGATGCCAGAAAGTGCCTCCGCAGCTAATTTGGGACGGTTGTATTACATAATGATTATTGCACAAGACCAACTCGTATGGTATAAGAAGGATTATTAAAACAACATTCGTAAATTTGTATGCTAGTAATTTATTTTACGACTTACGTCAATATTCACTACACGCAAGCTTTCTTTATATGTAATTAAAATGTTGCTAGATGGGTAGAAAATGTTTGCTTTTACAATAACAATCACATATTAGTATAGTAAATGATAGCAAAGACTGAAGTAAAACCATTCTATTTGTCTGCCTGTCTGTCTGTCTCTTTTTCATTCCGAGATTTGGTAGGTTTGCACAGTTGGAAGGTTTAGGCGTATTGTCATGATTGGATCACGTTTTAAACGATATTGTATTATATTGTTCATGTACTATTGTTTTAAAGGTAACGTTGGGTAAATCTTCATTTCATTTCATCAGATTTTATTGACTTTATATATGTCAATTGGATTGGACATCAGGCTAGGCCTATTTAAGTCCTTTCCAAACTTATTTACAAACATTACATATATTCTGTCATACCAATCCAATTAAACAGTACAGGGGAGATAACTCCAATTTAGCTTGTGAAATGAACATTTTACAATTTTTGTTTAATCATTTTCTGTTTATGTTTTAGATATTAACAATTACATAAATCATGTATATTTATTGACAATCCATCCTACATAAAATCCAAGGGATACAGGCCCAAAAGAAGGTAAATCTTCATCAGTAAGCTCTGTTGTATGTGTGTGCGGATGGCACCTTACGGCTATGGTGCAAAAGGCATATAGACACTAATATAACAATAGGCGTCATGGATGGCTGACAACATGCTCATATTTCCGGTTCAGGTTTACATATATTTCGGAATGTGGTTGTTAAAATATTACGGAATTGACTAAGTAATTGATGTAACACAATCTGCATATTCCAAAAAAGTGAAAACTACTTGATAGCGCGAAAGTTATTTTATGACATTTTCATAATTATTTATTATTCTATTAACACGATATCCTGTGACAAAGTGTGACCTTATTTCTATGAATAGAACGACGTAGGAATCTAAATATCTAAAAAGGTTGATCCAGTTTTGATTTTTTACCTTGTTTAAATAAAAAAAAAATATGTCTGTCATTATCTGCTGATAGAAATTCCTCATTTTGAGGTAGACCTAGCACTACAAGAGAAAGATATCAGACAGTTCCATAGTAGTGCTTTATACTTATAGTTACCTCCCTTGGTTTTCACTGGGGCAATCATTGACTAATTCCCTCTATCTGGGTTCATTTTCATATAATTCATTGCAGATTAAGTGACAATGGTATCCAAAATATCTTATGTCCGATACGTTAAATATTTTATTATTGCTACACGAGAAAAGTGCATTGTAACTCGTCGAGGTAAAACGACAAAACGAAGAAAACATTGAGAACCGCGTAAACCTTTGAAGATATTTAGTTTCATATGTAGTTTTGTTACGGGAAATATGAACACACTTTGTCACAAGAAGTCTTGTTATAATACTCCTTACTTACTGATGTAGCAATCTGGAGCTACAGGAGACGATGGAAAATAATAATCGCTTCGTCGCCTTCATGTTGCAGTGGTGAAGGAGCACTGGACATTAGCGTTCTTCGTTCTTTCGTCTCTGTAGACTTAAATTGCAAAGGAACGAAGAGACCAATATAGCAAGGCGCAAAAAGAGAGCCCTCTTAATGTCATTTCGCTCCATCCTATTTTTCAACTCCGTGTGTTGAAAGGCGTCGAAGCCAAGAAATATATCGCACAATGTGAACGCGATGTGCGCTAACTACCTCCCCTTTGTGACGAAGGCACGACCCGAAACTTTCCCCTTTCCTTAGATATGCGGAACAGTACATACAGCCTATCTTAACTTAAACCAGAGGTCCAGGGTTCGATCCCTTGTTGGTGCTTTAAAGAAATATGACCACTTTACGTTGACAATTGTCAAGTATTTGCAGTAAACTGACACAAACTTAATCAGTAGTGTTGAACAAAAATCGTGGGACTTATGGATATACCCTTTTTATCTTTTGTCTTGTACACTACGTAATGTACGAACTATAATGTAATCTATATATTAATGTTCCATATACAATTTCTTTTAAATGATGTTGACGATAGTTTATCATTTTTTGTTTATCAATAGAAGTACTGATGTTACACGTTTAGCTATATGATTTTATCCGAAACACATTACTGGAACTGGATGCCAGACACATTTTTCAGCTTTAAACAGTTCATCCACTTGCACTTATACCGTATTTCCAGTCGTGCTATAGAAATAAACATATCTACGTCATGTACCTCGTTGTTTTAAAAGAATAATTTTCTTGGGCATATGCGTATAAGATGAATAAGGAATTTGCAAAAGATAAAATAGAAATAAATAAATAGTGCAATAGTTATTTAGCGCTTTATTTAATGCACGAAAATCGATAAAATAATACTAACGCTAAACTGCCAAAACATGTACATACACAGTACATGAATTTAACATTTTTAAGGATTTAGACGAATGGCCAAGTTCCCATTATAGACATGGCCGATTTATTACTAATGATCTTTCAATGTTACTATCAGTAGTAGAAGCTTTCCTATCAGAAATGGAAGGCCAAAAGTAAAGCATACTAAGGGTGGAATCTTGAAAATTATTGAGTTTCTGGTTGATAATAGCTTTGTTGAGTTCCGTGGCAAGACTTTCCGGCAGACTGCAGTAATATTTTTTCCCATTTTCAACAACTTTGGTCACCGATCTCAACTAAGAAATTGTCAACCAAGATAAATTATATAATAATGTTCGAAGTAGTTTACAAAAATATACTTTGTCGCTCTTCACCTTTCCAGGAAAAGTAGCTCACATTATAGATAATAAAGAGTTTCTTAAGCTTTTTATGAGTAAGGTAAAGTGAAGAATAATGTTCTGATACATGTAGAATGTTTATGCAAAGTAATTTGCGTTACATTAATTCTACTTCTAAAGTATACAGTGTTACATTTCGACTGTACCCCTTACTTATATGATATTTCAAATTGTATAAAAGATAAGGTTAATGGCATGATTAGGCAACTAGCAGAGCCAGCCATAGCATGGTACATATGTGTGTAACGTAACGGTTACAGTTTATATTTCTGTATTGAAAGTAAAATGTATGTAACACGTTAGTGTGTACAATGTAAGATGAATGCATATCTCTAAATATACACATGAATATGCTTGTAAGGGTTTTTAAATATAATGAAATGAAAATAAAAACATGACATTTTAGGAGAATGAAACATTATGCAGTTTATTGGTATCATTACATGTATTTCCAATACAATTTGACATGACACATCTGCTCGTCCATTTTTGATAGTGTCCGCATTTCTTGCAACTTAGCACGCGGATCAAGCACTTCCGAGACATGTTTTGAAGGTTTTACTCTTCTTCCATTTACAAACTGGTGCACAGCCAACCTTCTTAACCTCTACGCAGGTTGCATACTGACAAAAACAAAGTTCATCCTCAGGTGGTTCCACGATACACTTGTCTTCCCCGGTCTATCAAAGGAAGGTTAACAGGTTAAGTACCAACTGTTGAAAATATGCAATATTGAAAAATAATACAGAAAAAAATATGTCCAGCTTGAAAAAAAATCATAACATCGATCAAATACAGAATTATTGAGAAATACTTATACATCTTGTAACTAAAAGTTCTCGGTCTCGCTCAACAAGTTAAAATGATACACCCTTCAACACCATTAACATTATTTATATAAGCTTACAAAATACGAGATGAGAACACATAATTCGTAAAGTTCCCATTTTGTTATGGCCAAGAGAAAAAAAATCCCCTTTTTTGTTATTTCCTCTCCAAATACTTTACAACTTACGCAAATGTATACAAAATGTACAAAAAAACCCAGTAGGTAGTCTCTTAAAAACTATTGTAAATTATTCAGGTCTAAGCATTCGAATTTGAAATCAGAGAACATAATGAATGCTTGACAATAATGAAAAGGAAAGGACAACTAAATCAGCCAAAAAGATTAACGTAACTAAATATTTAAAGCAGTCAATCAGCAAGGTTTCATCTGTACTTTCTAAATAAATTTTAATCCGGTTAAATACTGTGCCTTCCAGGAAATCTAAATATCCAAATATCCAATGGGCGACAGGTCTTTTATATGATTGCAATTAATCCGTATTTCAATTTTGTATATTTACATTCTTAATATTTAGTTATTTTTGACCTTAATATAGATATTCCCTTATGTTTTCGATTTTGAAGTGTGTTTTTCATCAGCGCAAACAAGATTCCTGGAACAGCCGAACGTCACCAAAATGTTTGATTCTAACGGTTATGTTAATCGAGGCGGGAGGAGAAGCTTCAAAATGATCTAGTTTAATTCGTCAATCCTAAAGTTTTAATCCGGGGATTTTCTCATGGTAACCACTTCAAAGTAAGATCACTTTTTTCAACAACATGTGTTACTTTGTATCTTCTTATAACCGAAATAAAATATCAGCATTTCATTTCACAAAGAAATGTCTACTGTGATCAAGTATCAAACTATAAAATTCATCAATTTATATTTCATTGTTCCTGAAAATTATAATATGCACGTTCACATTTTTAAACTGTTCGTAATGTGAAAGAAATAATCTTGTTATCAATTCCTCTAAATTCTTAATATTATTTATATTTATTCCCGTGTAAATATTTTCGCCTCTATTTAATGAACGTGAAAAACGTCAGCTTTTCAATATCGCGACAAATTCCACTTTAACTGCATAATTATAATATGAATTAATTATCAGACATAAAATTGTAAAGATAAAAGTTGATTAAATATTGATTTAAAGAATATAACATACCTCACATTGACAGTTCTTCTTATACCGTTTGTTGAGACCGATCTTCATATGGCCTGTTACTTCCTCCCACGGTATAGCTAGGCTGCACGCGTCTATTATCATCTTACCATCTTCTACAGTACCTGTAATGTTAGAATACAAATCAATTAAAATGTAGTGCTACATTATGCTCTGCGTGATTATTAAAAACGTGTTAGGAGAAAGCCAAATACACCAGTTTCTTTGAAAAGTACATTTCCTGTATCACTTGTTTCAACAAATCATGATGCCTCATTTAAACTGCTGAAATGATATGTATAATTATACTACTGATATAATGATGGTATGCATACTTATACCGCTGATATATCATGGTGTGTATAATTATACTACTGATATATCATGGTATGTATAATTATACTACTGATATAAGGTGGTACCATATGTAGTTATACTGCTGATATACCATGGTATGTGTGATTAAACTGCTGGTTTAACATGGTTTGTAAAATTGTTATGCTGGTTTAACATGGTATGTATAATTATACCGCTGATATAACATGATATGTTTAATTATAATACTGACAAATCATGGGGTGTATAATTATTCTGCTGGTTTAACATGGTATGTATAATAATACTGACATATCATGGGGTGTATATTTATTCTGCTGGTTTAACATGGTATGTATGATAATACTAATATATCATGGTGTGTATACTTTTACCGCTTATATAATATAGTGTATATAGCATGGTGTTTATAATTTTACTTCTGGTTGACATAGTGTATATACTTATATTACTGATATAACAGGGTGTGTATACTAATATTTTTTGGTATTACATGGTATGTACATTTTACTGCTGATATAACGTGATGTGTATGATGATTCTGTGATGTATAATTACATTACTGATGTAACATGGACGGTATAATAATATTGCTGATATTATATGGTTTGCATGGTTATACTAGGCCTGCTGATATTACACGGTAGATATGGTTGCTGCCGATGAAATACTAACCACTTATCAGATACTCCTGTAATGAGTCAACTTCCAGTTCTACGCCGCAAGGCAGTGAAGCGTTGAGTGCGTGTAAGCTGAAAAAACATCCAACAGTGGCGTTTCCCTGTGAATAGTAAAACATATATGTAGTCTAACACTTTTGGCGAAATGTGCACTATTTGTTTCAGCTGTGTTAACGATGAATGGAATTATCACAAATAAAAAAAAATAGTTTAGAATATAAGAGAAAATGGCAAAAAAACACAAAACGATATCAGAAATTTATAACAACAATGGTGATTTTATCAATACATGATACAATACATCATAGCCCCTATGCAGCACCAATTTTAGAGCGAAAGTCATTGATGTATTTCTTTTTTTTATGACGCGTTTTAGCACATTTCACTTTTAGCGATTCATATAATTTTAATAGATGATATTATCGCATTGAGAAATATTTACCGATAAACTCGATGCGATACATGTGGCTTCTATGGATGGAACAGCCGGCTCCTGAAAAAAGAGAGATGACGGAGACCAGCTTAAAATAATCCAGTATTTCTAACTCAACTCAATTGATACAGTCATATACATCGTAATAATCTTTAAGTTATCTTTCATATCTTTCAGAAACATTACCAAAAAAGGAAGTAACGTGATGTAAATGACAGTTGCAAGTAAAATAAATAAAAAAATGAAATTATATAATATCAGTTACTCGGAATATATTTTCAAAAAGTTAATATTTTCAATATATTTTATTAAAGTTGAAACCACTAGCTGAGACTTAAGAGTGGAATCCTTTTTCTTTAAGTTACTTCCAATATAACAAAATGAAGCATTTGACAATATAAAATGAATGTTGATGTTATCTATGTTATCATCTGTCTTAAGGTAAGAAAAAAATAAAACGATTAAGCCTTGATACAAAATGAATATAATTTCTTGATGGTACGACCATATTTTAAATTTACAGCAAAATATATGTTGAAAGTATAGGAAGGCAAAACGAAAGCAATTGATAATGAAACCCATCTTAAGACATTCATTTGAATACACACCTTGAAGACCTTTACAATATCAATCTTGTATGACGTCTTTGGATCTATTTCAGGTGTTGTAGGGTCGTCTCCTGTTTCCTTCATATCAGTAATAGTCGTTCTGATCACTGTCAAATAAAGGTAAACCTTCCTGAATCACTATTCTCATGCTGGCTTCTAAGGTAATATCCATCAAACGTATACCGTAAGAAAAAACTTACAAATTAGTTCAGATCTCTTACGAAAATATCTGTGATCACTCATCGGTTACTCATTTGAAATAGCATTACGATAAAGCGCCTAAGTGATATGGTATCAATTCGTACCGAAATCGTCCTGACAAAATGCATCTTGTGGATGAGTCTTGGTCAGACACTCAGGACACTGACTGGAAATTTGAAGGGCGTTCAAGGTGACGATGACCGCCACTGTCACAAATCCTTGGAAAACCATTGTGTAAATTCTGGAACAATATAAACAAAAACAAGCGATTGCGATTAACTAAGCTTGTTCAGATCTCAAAGGTTATGTATAAAGATACAAAAATGAAGGTACAGACGTTCTGTATGTAACGTTAACAAAGTGATGCGTTCGCGGGATTTCAGTTAAATAAATAAATAGTCATTAACTAAATGTATAAAGTTCTGTATTAAAAATAAGAACCTAATTAAGATGTTGTTTACCTTATTAAAGCTACTATATAGAATGTCCAACGTAACTATATAATGAACTAAATGACCCAATGCTATATAACGGATTCGTTTTTAAAAACCATTCTGCAATAAGAAACCGCAACCTTGAAAATCATCAAAAGCGTTTTTCTTCAACACTGAACAAATGCATCTCCTTTTGCTAGGAAAAATCAAGCTATCTTTACCTAATTAGAGAAATTAGAGTGGCTTTGACTTTGATGATGGTTCAATATATGAGTGGGTTAAATATCAATCATTCCTATGCAATGCGGACATACAACATCTCACATCTCGGGATCAGAGTTTTGAATTCAAACACTTGTCAAAGTCTCGTGCTAAACATGAAAAACTTACCCTCAGGTTGCGATATCCCAGTCTACATCACAAAGCTTCTATCTATTTTGTTTGTTTGTTTGTTTGGGTTTAACGGCCCATCGACGTCTGTGGTCATTTAGGGCCATGGTGATTTTTATAAACAAACATGTGCGTAGCGAAGATAAAATCAGATCAAAATGTTTATTTTTAAAAGCATTCGCATTGTATGTGTACATAATTAAACTAAAATGCCTTCGAGTCCACGGAACTGAAAAGAGTTTTCATATCCGGGGCTCGAAAGTAGTTAATACGAATGTGTTTAAATGCGTGGCATGAAGGTGGATCTTCTCTTTTTAAAAGGTACGAATGAGGAGGAAATGTGTGCCCAGCCGAGAGAGGACAATCTCCTCTCCTCAATCTTTCCGACTGGGAACAGATGCTTTAAGTTTCGGTTGTACTTTAAAAAGTTTGTTGCTGGTCTGGAAAGACCAGCGTTGCTGCCATTCATTTTTTTTTGCTTCCCTGTTAACAAATTCGTTGCCTTTAATTCCGACATGGCTCGGAATTCATAGTAAAGTTATTTTTATATTTATTTTAAGATTCGAGATATTCTAAAAGCAATGTATTGTACGAGTGTGTTTTTAGGATCTCGTAACTGCAAACTGTTTAGGACAGATAGAAAGTCTGAACAAATTATTGCCTTTTTAATGCGGTGTTCATCGATATGGTCGTGTGCCAAACCAATGTCGCATGCATGCTTCGGCAGAAAAGGTGGAGGCGCCGTCTGGTAGTCGAACTGAAGTGCAAGATTTAGCATTACTGCAGGCAACTGCCACTTTCTCTCACCTTCTTTGGAACCATCGGTGTTAAGTTGTGTATGAGGAGGATAATTCGAATGCATTCCCGAAAGGAGGTTTTGCGTAAATATGTTTGGTATTTTGGGTTGAATACTTGGTAGAAAGCAGGATTTTTAGGGTTTGATTTTAATTGAGCTGCAAACTGTAATGCAAGTTTTTTTCTTCTGTCATAAAGGGATGGTTCATTCGCTTCCAAGGGCTAGACGTACCCCTTGGTTATGGATTGGGTCTAGCATCTGCAGGGAAGAACTGCGCGCCGATCCGTATACCATAGAACCATAATCCAGTTTTGTTCGAATAAGTGATCTGTATAGGCGCAAAAGCATTTCACGGTCCGCTCCCCAATCAGTATTAGAAAGAACTCGTATAATGTTTAACGCCGTGGAACACTTATCCTTCAGATACTTTATATGTGGTATGAAAGAGAGTTTCGAATAAAAAATGAGGCCGAGAAATTTAGTCTGTTCAACAACAGGAATTCTAGTGCCATCAAGTGTAAGATTTGGGTCATTGTGTGCTTTTCGTTTTTGACAGAAATGCCAAATTTTGTAGTTTGTTTAAACTCTGTTGAAGTTGTCGTTCTATCGTGTGCATGTTCTTAGATCAACAGATCAAGAGGTCATCCACGAATAACGACCTTCTGTTGACTGACCAAATATATATATTTTGTCTTTCTAGCAAAACATAGAAATTCATTGTTACATCAATTGTTTAACTTTACACACATTCGAATTTTAAAATAAAAACTTACCTTCTCTTTATGCAGCGTTCTTGAAATGCATTTAGATGTCCGGTGTCGATACTATATATTTAGATATGGTGTCATCAAAGACGAATTATCGGAAATATTAGCGCTTGATGTATGGAACATTAGTTATTTTCATTGAAATGATAAAAACAGCCTAATGACAAAACGATCCCTACGACATACATAAAGAACACGTGTCCATGTGATAAAGGTTAGTATTTACACGTTAGACATACATTGTTATGAAATATCAAATGAAAAATCAATTTTCACGTATTGTAATGTAAAAACAATTGATAAAATATACCATAGAGTGGACAGATATCGGAGGAGAGAAAGAAAAAGCCTGCTTGATGTCAGCATGAACAATTAACTGCTACATAGGGATTTTGAAGTCAATTTGTTTGTCGATCAGTCTTTGACGTGACTCACAAAGTATGATTGATGTATTCCATATTCCTGGGCAAGGATGGTTTTGACAGTTTGGGGTTGTTGTAATAACACATTAAAATACTAAGAATGGGTCGGGGGAGTCCACTGGCGAGGGCGTATGTTAAGGTGTAGGTACGTCCTTGCATGCCAAGTAAGAAACACAAAGCGGGCAAAGGAATAAAAATACCTCGCTATGCTTTAATTCCCCACCGCATGAACAAATTTGTACCTCGTAATGTAGCACAAAACAAAACAAGCATTCATGCATGATGCTTGTTGGTGCGTGGTTCGTGTGTGTGTTCGTATGCTAACGATTGAGTTATCGACTAGATCTTCGACTGACGATATAACTCATGAAACTAGTGTAGATTTATGTTATTGCAACCCCTCCCTATTTCCCCGGGTTTATTTGCAGAATAAGGTGGAGGGATGACATGCAGAGTACTTACTCGTTGAACATTCAACAAAATTTCGTACCAATACCGAATTTATTTTGGCATCTGACTCAACGACAATTAGCATAGACCACCACAGCACACTTTGCAGCTATCTGCGTTACCGATAACAGAAAAGTAGAAACAATATAGCACAGCGACGACATGCACGGATACTATTACAACTAAACATTGATATAGAAGTAAAATAACAAGAGCCACAGAGACCCCACAAATGATCATCAACGAAACGAAGTTCTCTGGAAACAGAAGATGCAATGCCTTTGCTTGCGAATTTCGGATGGAGAGATATACGTACAGTTATAACTTGTAACATAGCTTGAATTGAAAATGTCACGAACTAACATCATTTATCAATATGGTCAAGAAAACGGTTAAAAATACTGATTATCAATAAAACCAACATAACATACATCAACTAATATGGAAATTAAAGAGGTAAACAACAGGAAGTGTACACGGCGAATAGCAATGAGGGATAGCATGTTTTGTTATACAATAAGTACATTATGTTATTGACCATCAGTGAACTCCAAAACGGGACACTTGTGTGAGAACGGGCCAGGACATTGACATGCTATAGAAGTATTATTAGGTATGCAATTGTCACTACAAGATACTATTACTGATGTCAATTTAATTGTATATTGACTTAGAAATTACCTACAATGAAAACATTGTGATTTTGTTAGACACTGTATGCTTTGGTTGATAGGGTTTGTTCACAGCAAATTATCAGCTTCATTTGGGTTCAGATTCATAATTTGAACAAACTACAGATAACAATGAAGCCATTTATATAATTAAATGTCACAAATTGACCAAAATCGTGTGTAAAGGCATAATTTTTGACATTTGCAGTTCCTCAGAAAACATATTTCAAGACAAAAATATACATTCTTAGTAGTATCAGAAGTATGAGAAACTACGAAGCTGTCTGAAAATTTGTAATAATAATTCATCAGATCCATTTAAATGTATAAACACATTGTATCCTTCATACCCAGTACATACCAAGTGTCTCATCTCAAACAGTCATTTAGTTAATTGACGATCATCATATGGTCTGTAACTCATTGTAAACGGTCACTTTATTGATCACTACATTGACCAGTGCAATGCAATAAATCAATTATAATTACATAATAAAAACATAAATCTCCCTAACTAACGCTATCTATTTGAACATGATTTTCTAATATTTTTCTCAACTGAAGCAAGCTGTTTGCAGAAGATATATAATTGGAATCTCCTTTGAGTCTGAACACATTTGAACTACGTGTGCTTTCCTGCTTATATTAATCGTTTATCTCCCCCCACCCCCCAGTACAAAAAGTGTCCTTTTCAGGCAACAGTCTCGCCTGTTCAAAAACATTTTTGAAATTGAATCTATGCTAAGAAACACACCAATATATAACAAAAATGTCCAATTTTGGGTACGCTGACGGTAGCATACAGGGGATTTAAACAAAAGTAAAAGGAAGAGAACATCCATAACCGCTAATGTGACTTGAACATGACCAAAGCTTACCATATACCAGACGGCTTTTCAGTAAAGCTCTCTCACCTTATATTTTGGACTATACACTTGTGTATATTATTTACTTTTTTATTGACAGATCATTATTTCTATTTGTTAGACTTCCAAGGACAATCTATTCTTTTCTGAAGTAAATTAATGTAGTTAATGTGCGTTATCACTGTTTTTACTGTTAAAATAAAGTAATGTGTTTATAATGACACAATACATCTCCAGCACACACGCAGGCATACACACATAGGGAGATATTAGCCAGGTGGCATAGTAGGACTAGCAGTTAGCGCCTGATAAGGCAGCTCCTGCGAATTCCTCAAAATTGTATATCCTAATTGTATTAATTGTACATCTAAGTACTGTAAAGCTCTTTTGAGTGGCTTATGTTAGCTAGATAGGGCGCTATATCAAATGTTGTATTATATTATGATTATTATTATACTAGTGCAATGCTGAATGATCTTTAATAGTGGTATGGTGTTTCATAGCTAGTTAAATGTGTGTGTTTGTCAATTTAATTGTTGTATAAATATTGCTGTATATTCTAAATAAAACATCATCTATTCTGAAAACGACATTGCAATCACAGTTGGAGAAGCACTTTCGAAGTAATGTTTTGGAGACTGAACAGGCATGGGCAATACCTCAGTTTTGTTAATTTGAAGTCCTTAATTGTACAAGTGTAGTGCACCCGTGGAAATATTTCATGAAAGCTTAAGCCTCTACTTTCTTAACATTAACCATCATAACTCTACAGTAAAGTTCAATTTTCTTTTAAAAAAAATCAGCCGAACAACAATGGCGAATAGTGAGCGTAACCCCTGGCCATGGATATCGAGGATACAATTCATCGAGGTTGGCCGTAACCTTTTATCTGGACTATCAGTCTCCGAGGTTGGCGATCACTTTGTAGCTGAACTATCAGTCACCAAGGTTGGCCGTAACTTCGTAGCTGGAAGTAGTTCTGGCACGATTTACATGAAATATCAGATTTAAGAAAAAGGGTTCTATATAGAATTCTCACTTTCTAACAATGTTTCGGAACACTCTAGACTTTAATTTCCGATCTCTTTATCTTTGATACTTCGCTTCGTTTGGCTTTATACATTGACAAACTAAATGATTTCATACTTGCTTCCTTATCTTCCATTTCTATAACATATATGCCAGTGACATACCCACTTTTTACGTTACGTTTTATTCCGTTTCATCGTCAAAAAAATTCATTCAAAAGAAATTGCAAATGCTTAAATCTGTTTTTTTTGTATTAAACGCCCATGAAATATTACATGAAATTTACTTTTGGTTATTACTTAAAAAATAATATGAACATCTGAACTTTCCCTTTAAACCATGGAGACTTGTTGTCCAGCTACAAGGTAACGGCCAACCTCGGGGAACACACACACAAAATGAAACCAACAACTTGCGGAACGTTTATAAATATGATAGTATAAATAAAATATAAAAAAGAAATCAGCACCATTGTTCCAGGTGTACACATGTAAGTGATCCAGATCAGGTTTCGAACTCTTGACCTCCGACCATTCTTCTATCGCTTTAACAACTCAGCTAACTGGCCAACTTAAAAATCCTGGCCACATCCAGCTACCATTATATTCAAAATGAAATTAAAAGGGAGGTAACCGTATATACGAAACACGAAAAGATAATTCTCTTTCGTTTTGCCGTTAATGCGACAAATTTCTCATAAATATAGACGATCTTGTTTCAATGTCTTTCTTTGATCCAATGATTATAGGTAGCGCCATTAATTGGGTTACTTTCTCTTGTAAAAATCATGCTTTTGATGATAAAATTCTTATCATTGTCACGTAAATATAGGGGATGGAGGAATACTTGGTATATGATAAGTAAACTAGACTGACAACAATTTGTTAGAGAAGCATGATGCTGCTTGATGAAAAAAAACACAAAAAGGACCCATTTGAATCCACGTTGTTTTCGATAATTTGTAGCCTCCCGGGTTTTGATACCTACACAAGGCATAATGGGTAGCTGAAGGGAAAACTTCTAGAGTAGTACATGACTTGTCACTAACGCTAGCAACCGTGAGCTGATAGTGATAATATTTTGCTGATTGATTGTTTATAGTTGTTTGAACAATTTCTTGTGTTGCTTCAATAAAAACGTGAAATCTCATCAAGTGGTATCTTTGTTTAAATATGTCAATAGATCAGACATGTGATCTCCCTTCGCAAAACCAAACGAACATTCAATGTTTATCTGGTCAAATTCATCGGCAAATGAAACAGGTTACATTTGGTAGTTGCATTGAGTCCAACTCGAGTAGGAATTGAAATATAAGACAATGAAATTAACAATTATTGATTAACGTATGGTCATTTATTTTTGAAGAAATTTGAAAAAGGAATCAGCATCAAAGTGGTGATCATGAATTACTCCCCCTTTAACGTTATGCTATCAATATCATGTGCTAGAAAACATACAAGCTGTATTTTTCCAGGATACGTATTTGTTTTGAATAAATTTATAAAAAAGACGAATGATCAAATGCACAGCACTGATATAAGCATTCACTCTAACGATGTTACTCATTTGTTATGTTTTCTAAATCATCTATTACCTGATAAGATGTGTAGTTTACTTCCTAATAAAATGAGCGATCGGAATCATTGCTGTATATGTAGTATGGGTGTCGCAACACGCCGGGAGTGTATCACGTTATGTTGCTGCACAGAAGGAATGTATTGTGATACATATCTAGATATATTAGCATAGGAAAAGGGTGCTCAATTTAAAAAACCAATAATGTCAGAATGTTATCAAACTGAATGAAATTTATAATGGATCACACAGATTTTCGTTAAACCAAATTTTAACTAATTCCTGCCACTGGTAATGGCTTATTTATGGTTAATTGCATCCCTGTTCGAATGTGTAGTACTTTGCAAAGTTATCAAAATTGGCCAATACATAAAGTTAACTTTTTGAAAAGTGTTGCAATACAGCTATGTTTAATTGTTATACGATACGATGTGCTCGTGCATTGCGATATATCGGTTTTCCTATGTGTTGTGGCTGCCCTAATTTTTAGCCATATGTCTGACGAAGGTATCATAGAAAAGTAACGAGCTTTGTAACACATGTTTAATGAGCGCTTTAAACCTCTTTCTAGAATGTGTGTCTAAATATATCGCCGAAATTTTAAATTGATATTTTATATGACGTGCACAATGTTCCGAGAATTTTTTGCCCAGTGAAACTTTTATCCTTCAACTGAAAATATTATAATTTCCCAGTATAAATTTCGACAATCGTATGTAATATTTTTATATGGTATGCTTTGTTCAAATATTCGCTGTTTTATCATGTAGGGCGATTTAAATAATAACAATCAAACTTCGGCGAAAATCTCCCGGTATACAAAAAACCATGAAATTTTCTGGGGATGCAATTAAATAATTTTATTTTTACAATCACATCTGTTTGTTTGAACTGTTCAAAGACAAAATGGTTTCTTGTTAAGCTGGTACAGTTCAAGGTATGCTATTAGTGATGCAGGTACTGAAGGATTGACTTTGTTTCCATTTACACTCGGGTGCACAGCCGGCCTGGGCAAACTGTACACAGGTGGCGTACTTGCAGTAACAGGACTTGCCAAGGGCTGGGTCTACCTCACACCTGTCATCTCCGATGATCTGTAATGGAATAATATGCATATTAGTACAGAGTATAGGAAATCGAAGAGTCATTACTGTACTATGTTTGTAACATGATGCTGGTGATCGTTTATTACACTACACGTACATGAGACTGACAATTTCGTTATCTTTCCAATTCCTATAATCTACTAGTATTTATGTCAGTACTTAAAATAATAATGTAAGCGCTACCCCCAGTGTTTCTATCCTCGTCAATACAGACGTATACTGTGAAATCGGATATTTTCGTTAGGCTCAAATTTCGTGGTTACTCGACAAAATACCACTTCGTGGATACAGGAATTCATGGATTACGAGTGTCCTCTCAAACGGAGAATTGCTTTATATCAAATTTGTAATTAACTCATGGACGACAAAAGAATTCGTGGATGAATATTACCCACGAAATCAACAAAACTAAAACAACACGAAAATGAGTGATTTTACAGAACTCATCATTAAAGTAATTTTGTAAGCAATTGCAGGAAAGTTAGTACAAACTATGATCGACCTTCGAAAATGTAGAAAAAAATGGATTTCAAGACACGCCTTTATAATTTTGTATCATAGTTAAAATAACTCGCTGAACGCAAACTTGAAAACTTTGGTATCTTGAAATATATGTATGGCTGAATAAAGGTACTCTATATAAGATATAATAGCGGAAAACACGCGAATAAGTATGAATGTTTCCGTTTTGACTATATTGTTCGTGGTTTTGATAATGTTGCTGAAATATATTCTTCTTAGTCTGTCAATACCACATAGAAATTTTACTGATACTAACAGTTTTGATTCCGATCGATCAATGCATTGTTCAATGTTTTGACAACATATACCTAAATTGGAATACAGAAACATAAACTCTAACTGATAATACACGCCAAATGTCAACATACTGCCAACCTATGTATTCCTAGTGGTCATTCTAGTGGTCGACTATGAGTCACTGAGGTTGGTTTTAACATTGTTATTATCTGCTGTAGCCATAATTAGTGAATTTATAACATACTAAAGGGTCTTATTGGAACTTTATCATTGTTGCTGCATTTCTACATATGTTTGGAAACTCCTTTGATCAGGATTATATTTCTTTTGATCTAAATACCGCGTGAAAAGGTGGTTGACTGATGGTAGACTACAATCCTCGATATTGTCCGTACATAATCCTATGCTAAAAGCTTCTTCCCAGTAGTGTGCAACAAGTTCAATGGACTTGAAAATGATACAGTATATTCCCCTACTCTTAATAAATTTAAGGCCAAGGTATAATAATAAAATATGTTTTAATAATGATATCTCGAATGTATTTAAAAATTGTGAAAGCAGAAATGGTATCATAAACTTATGTCAACTGAGAAATGAGGCGAGTAACCTGAACTATGATCTGTTCAAAGATCACTTGAAAGAGTCTCCATCTTGACTATGTTTAACAATACTGAAGATAAATCTATACTTGATAGTGTTCTTAAATATATATACAACACAAGAAGACGTGTTTAACTAATCAAAACAATCTATAAATTTTGTTATATATAGTCATAACTGATAAAATACTGTCCTTAAACCATTATGTGATTCTACTGACTGTCTACATTGATGTTTTAATATTATAAACTTAAAGGATTAAGCTTTGGGTGCTGTTTTTACTGATGGGTGCAATAAAGTAAAACATAAATGTGCTAAGTTTGAATGCTTAGTGTTCTGTGGTTGAATCTGGGTTCTTCTCGTGTGGATAATATGTGAACGGTAGAGGCCGTTAGAGACTTGTCTGAAACTGGATGGGATGAAAGATTTACACATAGAACACTGGCAATACATCTTACATTTACACTACATTTTCAAAATCTTCTAGCTGAATTGCCTCATTTTATTTTTTCATATTTTGATGTTGTTGTATCCCTTAGTTTTTATCACTCCTACCAATGATATATATATATATATTGATACTAAATGGTTCTATGCTTTTAACTACTTCATGCAACAGCAGCAGGGTATGAACAGGGAGCATTATTGACTTGCAAAAAAAATAAAAAAAAATAAAATACATTTGTAGCAATTTCTCTGTTTAATATATCATTAGGGCATTGCTTTCCTATTACTACTTAATTATGATTGACGTTTTAATAAGAGCATTGTATAGCTAAAAATATCAATTAAATATTTATATGTAATTGAAACACACATGAAATTATCTCCCCTATACCATCTGCTAAATATATGTCTATGCTACTTATTATATATAATTTGCATCAATATTTTCTTACAAACCATTTCGTTCATCTTTGTCTTTGTCATGTCAACCTAAGGAGAGAACTTATATAGGCCTAGCCTGCTGTTCAATCCTATTGTTTACTCAATAAAATATGATGAAATAACAAATATTGTCCGTTACCTTGTAGCTGCAATCTTGTAGCCGTTACCTTTTAGCTGCAGTCTTGTAGCCGTTACCTTGTAGCTGGCACGGTTTAAATGAAACATTATTTCGAAAACACATGATTTATTGTAGCCAAAAGCCGCTCAATGACACCAATTTTCATATGACTGGTAACGTCATCCCAGGGTTCACGTAGGCCGCACGCGTCCATTATGAGCACATCTTCTTCCATAAGACCTGCAATGCAGAAATACATACCAATTGGAAGAGTACATCTATTTAATACAATACGACAGAGATTGGCGTTAAGCTATTCATTTCCCTGTAGAATCAAAAGTTAAAAATCAAGATTCGTTTTATCATCTGTATACTATACAACGTAATGCCGCCTACGTGTAGCATGATTGTTTAACACCAGAACCGTTCTTTTTATATTCCCCCTCCTCATTAGTGCGATAATAATAAAGGTTATCACACACCGCTTTCAGGGTTTGGCGTTCGAACTATCGCTTCACCCCTGAAGTGGTCTTTTCATTTTAATCATGACAAATGTTCTCAAGGAAACTTTTGTTCGAACTGCAGTTTTGCTTAAACTTTGGTATTATTTGTTTTACAATTTTAGATTATTTCTGTGGTGTATTCAAACATTCATGATAATTATATCTCATAATTTATTTGTATCTATGCCATGGACTTTACATCCAAGACAATAATGAATCAATACTATTATTTTTTTTTTTTTTTTTTTTTTTTTTTTAAAAAAAAAAANATACAATATCATCTTATAAGTTAAGTTACATGTATATACAGTATCATAATGCATTAGAAATACAATATCATGTTATAACTCAAGTTATATATCATAATGTACGAGAAATACAATATCAAGTCACAATATAAGTAATATATCATAATGTACTAGAAGTACAATATCATGTTATAAGTTAAGTTATATATATATATATCATTGGTAGGAGTTAAATAATAACATGATGTTGTATTCCTAGTGCATTATCATATATATATATATATCATTGGTAGGAGTTAAATAATAACATGATGTTGTATTCCTAGTGCATTATCATATATATATATATAACTTAACTTATAAGATGATATTGTATTTTTAGTAAAAAAAAAAAAAAATTTTTTTTTTTAAAAAAAAAAAAATAAAACAATATTTTTTTTTTTTTAAAAAAAAAAATTTTTTTTATTTTTTTTTTTTTTTACTAAAAATACAATATCATCATATAAGTTAAGTTACATGTATATACAGTATCATAATGCATTAGAAATACAATATCGTGTTATAACTCAAGTAACATATCATAATGTACTAGAAGTACAATATCATGTTATAGCTCAAGTTATAGATCATAATGTACTAGAAGTACAATATCATGTTATAACTCAAGTTATATATCATAATGTACTAGAAATACAATATCATGTTATAATATAAATAATATATCATTTTGTACTATACTATTAATGTTTACTAATTCAACAAATCGTATTATCCAAATCTCTTGGAAATTATTGGGTAACATTTTAACAAGGACACAACATTAATTTTGCGGACAGCGAGATTTTCTGGTCCTAATGGTAGTCAATGTTACTGATCAAATGTTAGTGTTTTATTTATTTGTTGACCTTTACTTGTTTGTTATGGTATCTGGTGTTAGTGAACATAAACCAAACCTTGGATGGGGTTATTTGATGTTTTCCAATATTGTATAATTCTCTATCAAAGAAAATCTGCATATTTCGTTACTGACCACTAATAAGGAATGTCTGATCCAGTGTAAGTTGTACGCCACATGGCAGTGACCCTCGCAGTGTCCACACATACTTGTAGCAGTCCTTTGTCACATTTCCCTGAAAACATAACAATTAAACATATAAACCGAGTTTTAGCGCATCCGTGATATATCATATAATGGCCAGTGTATACTGGGTATTACTCCTTTGAAATTCCCTAGCGATATTTTCAACTTAAATAGAATCAAAGGTTACTATGGTGACAGATTACAATCACAGCAATTTGTATAGTGGTAAGGTGACATTAAGTGATCCAGATAAAGTCCTTATCATTGCTAAATGAAATTATGAGAAAAAAGAAAACATCGTATGAACTTATTGGTTTGGAATTTGCTGCCAAGAATTAGACATAATCAAAACATCAATCCCATTAAAGGCATTACTGGTAATAGTTCAATGTTACTAACCTTTCTTATTGTCTAAATGATTATGTTACGGTATACCTCTGTCTTAAATTTTTTTTTTTTTAAATCGTTTTTTTTGATTACTACTGACCTTTTTATTATTTTTAGTAGCCTTACTTGAATATGCCTTTTCAGTTTTCAATGTAAGTTTGAACAAGAAATGCTTTCCTTCAGAACTATAAAAAGAAGGTCTATGGTTTTGTTACAGCATTGAAGAGATTCCGGTACATAAATGTGTACACACATCTTAACTCTGCTCACGAAAAATGTGCTATTTTCAGAAAAAATGAATTCAACTAAAAGGGAACGATATACAAATAACAAATACAAATAAAACTCCATAATTTCCGGTGTTGGAAAAGTTGTTGTATGGATATATCTATGTGGTACCATGTTCACAGTATAAAGATAGACAAGATAAGATATAACGTATTTAAAGCACAGTGGTAAAGCGAAAAACGTTTTTAAAAGATGACAGACAAACCTTGAACACTTTCTCGACGATATCAGTGGTGAGAGGATCGTCCCCGAAGTTAGTTAAATCATCCACAGTTGATTTGATCACTGTAACAATAAATTTAAGACCTGCTGTGGCTTATCATGTAAACAATCAATGGATATTGTCATTTCTGCAGAAAGGAGTAATGAAAAATTGATTTAACTAACTATAAACACAACCGGATGCCAGTAGTTCTTATTTCACGACAAATTTTCCCATCATTTTCTTCGAAATTTTTCTTACCAAAATCTGCAGCACAAAATGCCTCTTGTGGATATATCTTGTCCGGATATATAGGACACATCCCATCTGTTAAAGTTAAAGTGTGAAAGACGAGGAGAATCGCCACTCTCATCAAAAGTCCTCTGAACTCCATTGTGATGATAATGCTGATATAATGAAAAACGAGGGACAGAAGAACATGGAGTGATTCAGGACTTTGAAGAGCATGACATAAGTGTGATGGAAAGTTAAATATTTTATTATCTTCGAAGCTGGTATGACTATTCGAAACAATCATTAAAGAAATGCATATACTCAATTGCATTTGAACACGAAAATGTTTGGAAAATAATGGTCCGATTTAAACGTTTAGTTATCATAATGTGTTTATAAAGTACTATATCGGATGCTTGTTCGCATAAAGTGCTGTCATTTGAAAAAAGAAGAAAAATTCCACAGACGATTAGTTAGTAATAACAGTCTTTCGCATTTACCGATATACTGGCCCCAATTTTAGATTTTTGGAAATTGTAATTGAAGATAACACTACAGATGACCAGAATATATATGTAAGTAAATAAATAATAACGACAGTACCAACATTTCACAACTGCCAAGTTTTAGAGGCAATCTATCTTGAGGGTCTTGACAGAACTTAGCAGGAACTATAACACTGAATAGAAAACCATGGACAATACTCACATCATTACGTCAGTAAAATAACACTGATATAAATGTTAATCACTTCTGCCAGATTTCAAACCAAGGGCTTGTTAAATGATGAAAATTCATCTAAGATCGTATACAATGTTCAATATGCAAATTTGTTTACAAAAGTTGGACTGTTCTTATGATATCAGCGATCGAATTGAAAATAAATTTGAACGTTAAAAATAATAAAGAAAACGGTACCGCGGCACAATGTTAAGAGGAATAGGGTTGCCACATACTCGACCAGTAAGGTATATATATGTTTAAGTTGGTCAAACTTGAACAAAGAACAGGTTGTATGGTAAGTAGGGTTTATATGATGCTACGGTAATTGACATGAGCGAGTCTGGAGTTAAGATAAATATCCATATATGTTTACAGTATAGAGTACTGTTCAGTTGGCAATGACGATACATACGAACTGAAATAGAGAATTAAAAATTATAAAACAATAGAATACAAAAAAAAAACAAAAACAAAAAAAAACCCGGCCTAACACAAAAACATGAACCTGGAACTCGTCCATCAATACCTTAATGACCATGATCAGAAAACCGACAATGAAAATAAATTATTATCATTAATAATATCAATCAAAAATCCAGAGTGTAAGTATCAAACCGGTTTGATAGGATAACAGTACACAATATTGATGATGTACAATTTTCAAACAAAACTGTTTGAACCAGTGTTGTCTTTGTTGAGGCTTTGCTGGTTACTTCAAATCTAGCAATTGTTTGGATTCGCGGTGTTAATTTCGCCATCCACATGAAAGTCCTCTAAGATGATATGTTGTGAAATGATTAATTTTGGAGAGCGAATAAGGCGAAATTTAAACTGCAGCGAAAATTTCCTGATAAACTCCGTAGTAGGTTAACCTGCCACTTCTTTGCTTTTTGCTTTCAAGTCTTCATACATTTTCATTCATAAAAATACAGGACTATGAATCTGAGGAACCTTATCTTGATTTACAAGATTGTGAGATGTGCCAATGATGACTGCATTGCAACGGAGTCTACAGCAGGACAATGTCTTCATGAAGCAAAGCAGTGTTTCTCACAAACGCTTAAATGCCAGTTTAAGAGAAAGGGTCAATGGAGAAGCAAGAAAGGTGCAAAACAAGTGCACCAAAAGCTAATTTAGGCACGGTTGTATTACATAATGACTATTAAGACAACATTCGTAAATGTGCATGTTAATCATTTATTTTACGACTTCCGTCAATATTCACTGCAAGCACGCTTTCTTATTCTGTTAAATAACAAATATCAAAATAGTGCTAGATGGACATAATGTTTTTGAATTTTCAATAACAGTCACATAAATGTATAGTAAATGAAATGAAAGACTGAAATATTACCATCCTATTTCTTTGCTCTCTCTCCCTTCAGAGCTTTGGTAGGTTAGCACATGAATTCAATTCATATGATTAAAGAGTTTTTTAATTTCGTGTCATGATGTGACATGTAATATCCTCTATCTGGGTTCATTTTCAAATAATTTATTGCAGATAAAGTGACACTGGTATCCAAAATACTTTATGTCCTATGGTGGCATATTTCTGCCATCCACTTGCGACTTACGAGTTACGTATGTCGACATAATTATTGAAAGATGTCGACATAATCTGAGAATATGTCGACATAATCTGAGAAGATGTCGACATAACTTTTAAATTATGTCGACATATTATCACATTTGCCGAGATAATTTTGCCGAGATAATTATCTCGTAAGTGGGTAACTCGGCTTTTTATCGTGTTAATGCTCGGGTGTGACATCGACTTACGACTTGCCACTTACGACTTATTTATGTAAAATCCCTCTTTGATTGATAAACTCTGTACATCATAGTAACCTACTGTAATATCCATATCTTTGATTTCCCATATTTACATTGATTTTACCAAGTTACTCACCAGTATAGTCACCACTGTTCAGTCACCATCAGCCCACCTTCGCGGTCCTCGTGCACAAGCCTCGTTTTGGTAAGTCGGCAATAATCTACTAGGATGTCGACATAAATAAGTCGTAAGTGGCAAGTCGTAAGTGGCAAGTCGATGTCACACCCGAGCATTAACACGATAAAAAGCCGAGTTACCCACTTACGAGATAATTATCTCGGCAAAATTATCTCGGCAAATGTGATAATATGTCGACATAATTTAACAGTTATGTCGACATCTTCTCAGATTATGTCGACATATTCTCAGATTATGTCGACATCTTTCAATAATTATGTCGACATACGTAACTCGTAAGTCGCAAGTGGATGGCAGAAATATGCCACCATAATGTCCGATACGTAAAATATTTTATTATTACTACACGAGAAAAGTACATTGTAACTCATCGACGTAAAACGACGAAACGAAGAAAACATTGAAAACCGCATAAACCTTTGAAGATATTTGGTTTCATATGTAGTTTTTTCCCGTTGAAATATGAACACACTTTGTCACAAGAGGTCTTGTTATAATACTCCTTACTTACCGATGTAGCAATCTGGAGCTACAGGAGACGATGGAAAATAATAATCGCTTCGTCGCCTTCATGTTGCAGTGGTGAAGGAACACTGGACATTAGCGTTCTTCGTTCTTTCGTCTCTGTAGACTTAAATTGCAAAGGAACGAAGAGACCAATATAGCAAGGTACAAAATAATTTTCTTTTGCTCGATCCATTTCTTCGCCTTCGTATGTTGAAAGGCGACGAAGCTAAGAATAATATCGCTCAATGTGAAAGGGATGCGCGCTAATTATCTCACCTTTGTGACGCAGGGACGACCAGAACCTTTCTCCTTTCCTTAGATGTGCCAAACAGTACATACAGCTTAACTTAACATATACAAATTCGGTAGAGCACCAAACTACTAAACCAAGGGTCCCAGGTTCGAGCCCACGTGGGAGCTTTAAAAAATATGACCACTCTACGTTGACGTTTGTGAAGCATTTGCAGTAAGCTGACACAAATTTTATCAGTAGTGTTGAACAAAAGTCGTAGAACTTTTGTCTTGTACACTAGGTACATTTACGAACTTTATATCTATATATAATGTTCCGTATACAGTTTTTTGAAATGAACCCCGCATTTGCTTGTTGATATCGTCTTGCTCAGTTTACCTCAAAATGATGAATGTAGTAGTACTGGTACAACAATAGTGAGAAGTGTGTTACGAATTCAGTTATTCTTAATTGTCGACGATAGTTTATCAATTTTTTGTCTATCAATAGAAGTACTGATGATACACGTTTAGCTAAATGATTTTATCCGAAACTCATTACTGGAACTGGATGCCAGAGACATATTACTGCTTTAAACACTTCATGCACTTGCACTTAAACCGTATTTTCAGTCGTGCTATAGAAATAAAAATATCTACGTCATGTACCTCGTTTTTTATATTTTCTTTAGGGCTTACGCGTATAAGATGTAAAAGGAATAAAAAAACCCAAAACCCCAAATAATAATTTATTAGTTCAATTATTATTTAGCGCATTTATTTAAAGCACGCAAATCGATAAAATATTACTAACGCTAAAACGCTAAAATATGTACATAGTATCCAGTGCATGTATTTAACAGGTTTTTTTAGGATTAAGACGAATAGCAAAGTTCCCATTATAGACATGGTCGATTTATTGTTTATGATCTTTCAATGTTACTATCATCAAGGGAAGCTTTCCTATCAGATATGGAAGGCCTAAAATAAACCATACTAAGTGTGAAATCGTGAAAATTATTGAGTTTCTGGTTGATAATAGTTTTGTTGAGTTCCGTGCCAAACTTTCCGGCAGACTGCAGTCATAATTTTTCCCATTTTCACCGATCTCAACTAAGAAACTGTCCACCAAGATGAATTATAAAATAATGATCGAAGAAGTTTACAAAGATATAGGTTGTCGCCCTTCACCTCTCAAGGAAAAGAAACTCGCATTATAGATAATAAAGCGTTTCTTAAGTTTGTTATGAGTAAAGTGAAGTGAAGAAAATATAATGTTCTGATACCTGTAGAACAAACATATTGAGGAGAGGACGCGCAAAGTTGGTTCAAATATCTTTTGAATTCTTCACAATCTACATTACATAATTCCACTTCTAAAGTATACAGTGTTACATTTCGTCTACTTATATGATATTTCAAATGGTATAAGGGATAATTTCTGCGTTGAAAGTAAAATGTATGTAACACGTGTACAATGTACACATGAATATACTTGTGGGGGATTTAAGTATAATGAAATGAAAATAAAAACATGATATTTTAGGAGAATGAGATATGCAGTTTATTGGTGTCATTACATGTATTTCCAATACGATTTTACATGACAACCCTGCTCGTCCAATTTGGATAATGTCCGCCTTTCTAGCACTTAGCACGCGGATCAAGGACCTTCGACACATGTTTTGAAGGTTTTACTCTTCTTCCATTTACATACTGGTGCACAGTCATCCTTCTTAACCTCTACGCAGGTTGCATACTGACAAAAACAAAGTTCATCCTCAGGTGGTTCCACGATACAATTGTCTTCCCCGGTCTATCAAAGGAAGGTTTACACGTTAAGTATCAACTGTTGAAAATATGCGATATTGAAAAATAATACAAAAAAAATATATTCAGCTGCAAAACAATTTCATAACTTTGATCAAATACAGTAATTTAGAGAAATACTCACATAATGCGTTAGGTTCTCATTTTGTTATGGCCAAGAGAAAAAAATACTTTACAACTGACGCAAATGTATTAAAAATATACAAAAAATACCAGGTATTCTATTTAGGTCTTAGCTATTTAAATTGAAATCAGATAAAAATGTTAATGAAAAAGAAAACTAAATCAGCCAAAATGACTTATGTAACTTAATATTTAAAGCAGTCAATCAGCAAGGCTTCATCTGTACTTTCTAACTAAATTTAAATCCGGTAAAATACTGTGCCTCCCAGGAAATCTACATATCGAATGAGCGACAGGTCTTTTTTGTTTGAAATCAACACGTATTTCAAATTTGTATATTTACATTCTTAATATTTAGTTATTGTTGACCTTAATATAGATATCTACTTATGTTTTCGCTTTTAAAGTGTATTAGTCATCAGCGCAAACACGATTCCTTGAACAGCCGAACGTCAACAAAATGTTTGATTCTAACGGTTGTCTCATGTTAAACGGGGCGGGAGGAGAAGCTTCAAAATGACGGTAATCCAATAGCATATATACAACGTAGCTCTATCTTTTAAATTTAATCAACGTGAACATACATAGTAGCAGCATATAGAGAGTGATCTAGTTTCGTCAATCCTAAAGGCTTAATCCGGGAATTTTTCCATGGTAACCACTTCAAAGTAATCTTATTTTTATAACAATGTATGTATTACAATGTAGCTTATTATAACCAAAATAAAATATCAACATTTCATTTCTCAAAGAACCGACTACTGTGTTAAAGGATCAAAGTATAAAATTCATCAATTTATATTTCATTGTATCTTAAAAAATATACTACGCAAGTGCAAATTCTCGAGTGTGGAAATGTTAGCGTCATCAATTTTAAATCGATCGCAATGTGAAAGAAATAATAAATATTAAAGGTTTATTAAATATTGATTAAAAGAATACAACGTACCTGACATTGACAGTTCTTCTTATAACGCTTGTTGAGACCGATCTTCATATGGCTTGTTACTTCCTCCCAAGGTATAGCTAGACTGCACGCGTCTATTATCATCTCACCATCTTCTTCAGTACCTGTTATGTTAGAATACAAATCAATTAAAATGTAGTGCTACATTATGCTGTGCGTGATTATTAAAAGCGTGTTAGGAGAAAGCCAAATACATCAGTTTCTTTGAAAGGTACAATTCCTGTATCACTTGTCTCAACAAATCAGGATGTCTCATTGAAACTGCTGGTATCACACGGTATGTATAATTGTATTTACTACTGGTATAACATGGTGTGTATAATTATACTACGGATATTTCTTATATTACTGATATAAAAAAAGTTTCTATAATAATATGTGTGATGTTACATGGTGTGTAATACTTTTGATATTACATGGTATGTACATTTTACTGCTGATATAATGTGATGTGTATGATTATTCTGTGATGTATAATTACATTACTGATGTAACATGGACGAAATAATAATATTGCTGATATTTTATGGTTTGCATGATTATACTACTGATATTACATGTTAGGTATACTTACTGCCGATGAAATACTAACCACTAATCAGATACTCCTGCCCAACTTCAAGTTCTACGCCGCAAGGCAGTGAAGCGTTGAGTACGTGCAAGCTGAAAAAGCATTCAGGAGGCACCTGTGAATATGAAAACATATATGCAGTCTAACACTTTCGGCGAAATGGACACTTGGTATCCTCCAAGTATTTGCACTGTGTTAACGATGAATGGAATTATGACAAAAATGAAGAAAAACAGTGTACAATAAAAGAGGAAATAATGCAATAGAATGGCAAAAACAAAATAAATGATATGAGAAATTTGTATCAACAATGGTGATATTATCTTTATTACAATACATCATAGCCACTATGCAGCACCAAATTTACAGAGGAAGTGTATTGATGTATTTGTTTATGACGCGTTTTAGTGCACTCCACTTTAGCGCATCATATGATTTTAACAGATTATCACATTGAGGAATCTTTACCGATAAACCCGATGGAACACATGTCGGAACTATGGATGGAACAGCCGGCTCCTGAAAACAGAGAGACGAAGGAGACCAGCTTAAAATAATCCAGTATTTCTTACTCAACTCAATCTATATAGTCATACATTGTAACAATCTTAAAGTTAGCTTTCATAAACATTAAAAATGGAAGTAACGTGATGTAAATGACAGTTGAAAGTAAAATAAACATTAGTTACTTTAATAATGAAATTATATAATATCAGTAACTCGGAATATATTTTCAAAACGTTAACATTTTCAATATGTCTTAATAAAGTTGAAACCACTAGCTGAGACTAAAGAATGGAATCCTTTTTCTTTAAGCTACTTCCATTATAACAAAATGAAGCATTTTACAATATAAAATGAAATTTGATGTTATCTATTTTATTGTGTATCTTGAGGTAAGAAACGAATAAAACGATTAAGCCTTGATACAAAATGATTATAATTTCTTGATGGTACGACTATATTTTAAATTTTCAGCAAAAAATCTGTTGGCGATAGAAAAACAAAACGAGAGCAATTAATAATGAAACCATCATTTAAATACACACCTTGAACACCTTTACAATATCGATCTTGTACGACGTTTTTGGATCTACTTCCGTCACATCAGTAATAGTCGTTCTGATCACTGTAAAATAAAGGTAAACCTTTCTGAATCACTTTTCTCATGGTGACTTCTCAGGTAATATCCATCAAACGTATACCGTATAAAAAACGTACAATTAGTTAAAATCTCTTACGAAAATATATGTGATCACTCATTGGTTACTCATTTGAAATAGCGTTACGATAAAGCGCCTAAGTGATATGGTATAAATCCGTACCGAAATCGTCCTGACAAAATGCATCTTGTGGATGAGTCTTGGTCGGACACTCAAGACACTGACAGGAAATTTGAAGGGCGTTCAGGGTGACGATGACTCCCACTGTCACAATAAGTCCTTGGTAAATCATTGTGTAAATTCTGGAACAATATTAATACAAAAACGAGCGATTGCGATTGAATTAGCTCTTTTTAGAACCCAAATATTAGGTATAAATATCTAATGTCCTTGTTTTGGAAGGTATAGACGTTCTGTATGGTAAACATAGTGATGCGTTCGCGGGATTCCAATTAAATAAATAAATACATTAACTTAATGAATAAAGTTCTGTATCAATATTAAGAACCTAATTGAAATGTTGATAACCTTCATAAAAGCTACGATATAAAATGTACAATGTCACTATATAAATAATTAAATGACCTAATGAAAACGTTGCTATATAATGAATTCGTTTTTAAATTCCATAAGAATAAACCATTCTGAAATTGGATACCGCAACCTTTAAAATCATCAAAAGCGTTTTCCTCCAACACTGAACAAATGCTAGGATAAAATCAAACTACCTTTTAGCTAAATAATCAGCTTGTAGGCGCCTTTATTCTGAAAACGTCACAGTCGCGTTATCACTTACATAAAGGTAAATCTTTTAATTTGTGATAAATATAGTGGGGTGTTGGTGATGGTGCGGTACACATGGTTTGCTATTTTTTATAACCTTATTTTTGCCTGAAGAGTGTGTGAAAAATCAATCACTCCTGTGTGATGCAGACAGATAAATCTCCCCTCTCGGTATCAGAGTTTTAAGTTTAAGTCTAGTGCTAAACATGAAAAACTTAACCTTTATTTGCGATGTCCCTTTCTACATCACAGAGACATTTTGTCTATCCAAAGAAGTTAATTGTTACATCAGTACTGTTCACATCAACGGATGGTAATGTTGTTTATCTTTATACAAATAAGAGTTTTGAAATGAAGACTTACCTTGTCTATGCTGCGATCTCGAAATGCATTGAGATGCCAGGTACCAATCCTATTTATTTAGATATGGTGTCATCAAAAACGAATTATCTGAAATATTTGCGCTTGATGTATCGAACAAAAGTTATTTCCATTAAAATGATAAAAAAAACTAATGAAAAATCGATCCCAAAACCACAACCACGTGTTTATGTGATAAATGTTGGCATTTACACGTTAGACATACATTGTTATGAAATATCAAACTATAAATCAATTTTCACGTATTGTATTGTAAAACACAATTGATAAAATATACCATAGCGTGAACAGACATCAGGGGAGAGAAAGAAAAAGCCTGCTAGATGTCGACATGAACAAGTAACTGCTACGTAGGCAATATTAAAGTCAATTTGTTTGTCCGTCTTTCTTTCGGTCTTTGGCGTGTATCACATACACTCAAAGTATGTTTTATGTAATCCATATTCCTGGGCAAGGATGGTTTTGACAATTTTGGGTTGTTGTAATAACACATTAAAATATTAAGAATGGGTCGGGGGAGTCCACTGGCGAGGGCGTGTGTTTTGGTGTAGGTACGTCCTTGCATGCCAGGTAAGAAACACAAAGCGAGGAAAGGAATACAAATACCTCGCTATGCTTTAATCCCCACTGTTTGATCAAATTTGTACCTCGTAACGTAGCACAAAACAAAACAAGCATTCATGCATGATGCTCGTTAGTGCGTGGTTCGTGTGTGTGTACGTATGCTAACGATTGAGTTATCGACTAGATCTTCGACTGACAATATAACTCATGAAACTAGTGTAGATTTATGCTATTGCAACCCCCTCCCTATTTCGCGGGTTTGTTTGCAGAATAAGGTGGAGAGGGTGGCATGGAGAGGGTTTACTCGTTGAACATTCAACAGACTTTCGCATACTAAGACCCATTTTGTTCTGCATCTGAATCAACGACAATTAACATAGACCACCACAGCACACATTCCATCTGTGTGCGACTTCACAAATGTCCAATAACAGAAAAGTAGAAAACAATATGCGACGACATACACGGACACTATTACAACTAAACAGTGATGAAGAAGTAACATAACAAGAACCACAGAGACCCTACAAATAATCATCAACGAAACGAAGTTCTCTGGAAACAGATGATGCAATGCATTTGCTTTCGAATACAACGTCGGTAGAGAGATATACATACAGCTTTTATTGAGGCAAAAAAGTACTAAGAGAATAAGATCAGGTGTTCCGGCAGGTTAAGCGTCTTCTTCGTTATCGAAGACACCGGCCATCTACACATGAATCAAACCCAAGTAATGCCATGTACCGAATAATAAAACAGGCATACCGACGATAAAATCAAAATCAAAATACTTTAGCAGAACTTGAATCAGCGTCAACTTGAGCCCCGATGAACACTTCTCATATCTTACATCGTGTAATATCGTAGGAAAACGGAGTGAATTATTGTATTATATTTACATTTGCATGGCATTGCCACTATATAGCCTCTTTGAAAGCTGTGTCGTTGATGCAGCACGAGACACAATTCTTAGCGTTTTAATACAACACTGACCGGAACTACAATATCCAATGTAAATAAACACGACAGCTGCTGACATATATCGCTGGGCATTGTGAGACTTGACAATGTCATTGAAAATGTATGTGCAAAAGAAAAAAAGGAAATAAAAAATACTTTTATTACAACAAAAACAAGACCAAGGTCTGCAATATCGTACAAAATGCACATCGGTTGAAATATTGGGTCTAAAAGAAACTTGTATCGGGCGAGGCGAAGCAAAATGCACATCGGTTGAAATCACCAATGCCGGCAATGGAAACAATTTTAACACTCGTGCAATTTATTTGAAATATCGTCTGTTACGCTGCACTGATCAACAGGGGTTCGTTACAAATGTCTGAAATACACATATTCTATAGACCTACTGAAACATATGTTACAGACCTACTGATATGAGTCACAGCACACATAACCGTCAGATCTTTGTAATGATATCAGTTTCACACGTCTCACAGCCACGGTTTCCCCAGTTTCTGATCACGACATGTCAAATAACGAGGCTGTTATAGAATCTACCGACTGTAGTCAGATTCCCATACAATCAACAAATAAATTTAAGTCTGGATTCTTCACAAAATGAGCAAAGAGAAACTTTCGAATTAACTTCCAAAAACAACCCCCTCTTGGAGGTCAAGGTCGGATTCACGATGTTCACTGTATTTATCCCTGCGCGAAATTTGTTCCGGGGAAAAATCGGAACAATTTAAGATCTAACTTTCAGCTCAGATTTCTATTGATAAACTTAAATTACCCTAAAGACATATCATACGCAATTGTATTGATACTGAATTGTGGAATAAAAGTGTTTGTTAAAAGGTGGGGTCAACGCCTATGGAGATTTAACATTAGCGTCGGTCCCCGCTTGGAATTTAAAAACAAGATAACTACCAAAAGGTATGGGTATAGAAAGCTTAAATAAGAAACCGTTAGTTTCAGAATTAATTTCAGGATAAATGGGACCTCATTGCCTGACACCTGTGTGGGTGTTAAATGTGCGGTAACACAATTCCTCCTAGAGCATTTAAATAAAATAATTATTATAAAATTATATCATTATCGTGTGCAACATATTCCAACTTTCATTTTGATTCCGAATATAAGACTATTTCAAGAAAGAATTGTTCTTTTTATTGAAGATTTAAGCAGAAAAGTATGTGAAATTTCATTACTTGAGATAACATTTCCATTTTCGACACGTTAATTTTCATAGTTCTAAAACCAGTCTATATTTCATACTTGCTTAAAAGTTGGCTACCAATATTATCTTTCAACATCAGGAATTTTAAGAAAATTGAAAACCGGTTAATTTTATCATATAACACTTTTGATTCAAAAAAAGAAATACATAACTTTCTTTCCATTTTTCCTTTAACTTGTGTTTCTTCGTGACCAAAAGTCCTTTGGTCTTGATATTTGGCAAGTAGGTTGTTCATGTGATTTGATTTAAATTTCGTAACCGTTGATGACCTTGATCTTCGCTCAAGGTCACAAAAAATCAAATGTGCTGAAATAATTTTTTCCTCCATATTTTGTTTAATGGATGGGCAATAGGCCAAATAAAATAATAACTAGAGCTGTAAGCCAAAGACTAACTAATACCCCCACTCCTATATAACCCAGAATGTTAGCTAAAGGCTAACTAAGGCAAATCATTGCAAAGCAATGCATGGTCCCCCCTCCCTATGCCAAAACATACTTCTTTACCAAATCTTGTTAGCCCCGATGAACCAGTTTTGCTTTAGTGGTTCTAATAGTTAAGGAAGAGTTGTCAAGACAAAGATTTTTAACAAAGTGCCATAACTCCTTAAAAAGGGTCGAAATGAAAAAAGTACTACCCTGATGCACGTACTCTGATGCACGACATCAGGGGGTAATTACCATATCTGTAAATATTCATTGAAATCGGCCCAGTAGTTTATAAGGCAGACCAAGGTTCTTTTTCTACAAAGGGACATAATTCCTTTTGAGCAGGACGTACCAGGGACGAGGCGGGAAAGTGTTTTATGGACTTATATTTGATAAGTTTGATGGCTAGTATGTGAACTGCAACGTTTTTAATAATCATGGCGGTGCTTTGTGACATGCTAATTTTGTCAATAGTTGACTTAGTGGTAATTTAATCTATGTAACTTGTATATACATTTTAACCTTTATCGAGTGTCCATTTACAGGACTGCTGACATTTTCATCTACTATTGCATAGTTATATTTTACAGAATCGTGTTCCACATACTCATTGCAATAGAGCAATATGGTTTCCACTGCATACCAATCCATTACCCCCTCCACTATTCCCGTAATTATTCTTTTGTACATATTACTTCATTCTTGTAGCTAGTGTTAAAAAGTTGATTACTAAGCAGGTAACAAATTTACATAAGTGTCACGACACTTGTTTTTGTTTCCTTTTCTGTTTTATAAAACATGCACTTCGATGTTTTGTCAAACAAAATTTGAATAAAACAAAGTTTAAACCAATTCCTTTTTAAATGTTCGGAATGAAACATACTATTTGGATGCACTATGTCAGGGGGCAGTTGCCATATCTATAAACTTTCGTTGAAATTGGCTGCATAGTTTTGGAGGACTTGTCTGGATAAAAAACCCATCAAAGGGCCATAACTTTGTAAAAGAAGGATCAGAATGAAAACATAATACTTGTATGCATAACTTGAGGTGGTAGTTATCATATATGGTAACTTTCGCTGACATTGGTCCATTACTTTAGAAGGAGTTGTCCGGACAATCTTTTTTCTACGGACGGACAGACAGACAGACAGACAAACAGACAGACAGACAGACAAGCTGATTCCAGTATACTCCCTAACTTTGTTGCAGGGGGTATCATAAAGTGTATAATATTTTTATTATAAAGATTATTTGATTATTTTTATATAATTGCATATCGTTGTCTAACACAATGTAACACAATTTCAACCTTAAGTAGTTCTCCAGAAGAAAGATTATTTTGGCAGAATACATATTCATGAGTTATAACTGCTGCACATAACTTAAAAACATGCGTAATATAATAAAGTGTTTTGGTATGATACAAAAACAGAAAATGTATCGGTTTTTACCATAATAAACATTGATAATCAAATCTTCAAGATTATGTGAAATTGGGCATTAATAATCTTTGGCATGCTAATAAAGTACTTTATAGGTTTTTATATTGCATAAAATTGATTCAGGAGACAAAATACATATATGGAAAGTTGTTAACGAAGTTTAAGATATAGACTACCACTGTAACTATATATAGGCAAGTTCACAATGTTCATTATATTTTTAATTTTGTGAAAATGTTGCATGTTTTTCTAAATAAAAGTATCACTACGCTAACTTCATATATACCAATATGACATATTTAATATCAAAATAACAGTAATTTTATACACTGTACACTATCATAATTCATTTTCAAAATAGCATTCGCCTGTGACATTTATCAATTATTTTGTTAGGGTACCCCCATCACTCAACCTGGTGTTATGCAAGGAGATCCAGTACGGTTTTCAGTAGTAATGAATAATCATTTATGCAGTTATTGATCATTTTTATGTATCTACATCTGGCAAAAGAATAAAAGAAATCAAAGTGGGGGCCAAATGTTGACCCCACCTTTCAAAGTACTACTTTGTTTGCCAATCAGCACGCGAAAATACGCTGTTCAAATTGTTGAACGAAATTGTGTTGACTGTCTTTTTTAATGTTAAATATAAATTATAAGTCAAAAAAGAACATAAGAGGAAGAGAAAACGTAAATATAATGAATAATGTTGATAAGGTTTAGCAAGCATCGTTCTGTTCTGTAGTTAAGCTGTCAACTAGGTAAAAAAGACCCTGATAAAGTAAATATTTCCACTAACAACCTTTTACGATTTAAGGAAAATAAAACGGTTTGTTTACACTAATATAACAGCAATTCAGAGCGTTAAGGCATTGGATCAGAAATAGTAGTTTTATGTTCAAATAAAGTGACCGGTTAAAATATTTTCGTGTCAATTTTTAGATTTCTTTTTTCCAACTAAATACCTGTTTCGAGGTGTTTAATACAAATGCATTATTATTCTGAAATTCCCCTTCATGTTGTTTAGATACACAAAATGTCTATGTTTATGTTGTTTCATAAGACAATGAAATTAACAAATAGCGATTAATGTATGGCCATATTTGTGAAGAAATTTGAAATAGGAATACGCGCCATAAAGATAATCAGGAGTTACTTCCCCTTTACCGTTATGCTACCAATAGCATGTGCTAGAAAACATTGAAGCTAAATTTTTTCAGTATACGTGTTTGTTTTGAATAAAATCATAAAAAATGACGAATGATCGAATGCACAGCACTGATATAAGCATTCATTGTAACGATGTTACTCATTTGTATTTTTCCTAAATCATCTACTTCCTAATAAAATGAGCGATCGGAATCATTGCTGTATATGTAGTATGGGTGTCGCAACACGCCGGGAGTGTATCACGTTGTGTTGCTACACAGAAGGAATGTATTGTGATACATATCTAGATATATTGGCATAGAAAAAGGGTGCTCAATTTAACGCTATTGTCAGAATGTTATCAAACTGAATGATATTTAAAAAGGATCACACAGGTTCTCGATAAACCAAATTTTAACTAATTCCTGCCACTTGCAATGACTTATTTATGGTTATTAGCATCCCTGTTCGAAAGTGTAGTACTTTGCAAAGTTATCACACCTAGTCAATACATAAAGTTAACTTTTTGAAAAGTGTTACAATACAGCTATGTTTCATTGTTATACGATACGATATGCTCGTGTATTGCGATATATCGGTTTTCCTATGTGTTGCGACAGCCCTAATATATGTCTGACGAAGATATCATTGAAACGTAACGAGCTCCGTGACACATGTTTTAAATGAGCGCTTTAGACGTCTTTCTAGAATGTGTGTCTAAATATATTGCCGAAAGTTCTAAATTGATATTTGTATATAACATGCACAATGTTCCGATAAATATGTGCCCAGTGAAACTTTCATCCTTCAACTGAAAATATTATAATTTCCCAGTGTTAATTTCGACAATTGGATGTAATATTTGTATATGGTATGCTTTGTTTAAACATTCGCTATTATATCATCCAGGGCGATTTAAATAATAACAGTGAAACTTTGGCAAACATCTCCCGGCATGAAAGAAAAACATGAAATTTTCTTGGGATGCAATAAAATACTATTTTATTTTTACAATCACATCTGTTTGTTTGAAATGTTCAAAGACAAAACTGTTTCTTCTTAAGCAGGTACAGTTCAAGGTATGCTATTAGTGATGCAGGTACTGAAGGATTGACTTTGCTTCCATTTACACTCGGGTGCACAACCGGCCTGGGCAAACTGTACACAGGTGGCGTACTTGCAGTAACAGGACTTGTCAAGGGCTGGGTCTACCTTACATCTGTCATCTCCGATCTGTAATGTAATAATATGCATATTTATACAGAATATAGGAAATATATGAGTTATTATTGTACTGTGTTTGTAACATGATGCTGGTGATCGTTTATTACACTACACGTACACGAGACTGACCATTTCGTTATCTTGCCTATTACTATAATCTACTAGTATTTATGTCAGTACTTATAATAAGAACGTAAGGCGCTACCCCCAGTGTTTTTATTCTCGTCTATACAGACGTATTCTGTGAAATCGGATATTTTCGTGAGGCTCAAATTTCGTGGTTTCCTGACAAAACACCACTTCGTGAATACAGGAATTCGTTGATTACGAGTCCCTACTCAAACAAGATTTGTTTCAACAAATTGTAATTGCTTCGTGGACTTAATTTCTTAATAATTCGTGAATGAATATTACCCAAGATGTCATCGAAACTTATACCACACGAAAATTAGTGATTTCACAGTACTTATCATAAAAGTAATTTTGTAGGCAATTACAAAGAGTCAGTACAAACTATGGTCGGGTATTTATTTTTATCTTCGTTTGAATAACTCGATGAACGCAAACTTAAATATTTTTTTATCTGGAAATAGAAGTATAGTTGAATTAAGATTCTTTATAAAAGAAATATAACAGCGGAAAACACGTGAATAAGTATGAATGTTTGCGTTTTGACTAAATTGTTCGTGATTTTGATAATGTTGCTGCAATATATTCTTCTTAGTCTGTCAATAACCCATAGAAATTTTTTCTGATACTATACATATTCTTGATTCCGATTGGTTAATGCATTGTTTAATGTTTTGACAACATATAAATTAATCGGAATACGGAAACATAAACTGAAAAAGTCAACACAGGCCAATTAAGTAAATAAGCAAACTTAATTTTCAATAATTATTTTCTAACTTTGTATTTTAAGTGACAATTATATGTTATCTAATCAAGGATACATTAATTAGCAATTAATGAAAGTTTGTTTTACCTACCTCGCATTGGCAGTTCTTCTCATACCGCTTATTGACACCAATTTTCATATGACTGGTGACGTCATCCCAGGGTTCATGGAGGCCACACGCGTCCATTATGAGTACGCCTTCCTCAATAACACCTGCGATGTACAAATACACATCAATTGGAAGAGGACATCTATTTTAGACAATACGACAGAGATTGACGTTAAGCTAATAATGTCCCTGATGTTTTAAAGTTTAAAAGAAAGATTCATTTTATCATCTGGATTCTAGACAACTTAATGCCGCCTACGTGTAGCTTGATACATCCATTATCATGAACTGTTAATGTGGGACTACTTGAGAAGATGGGGACGACATAGGAATGGATTTTACAATTTTTAGATTTTTTTCTCTCATAAATCTCTGCGCGTGTTAGGTGACATCAGTTTAATGGGTTAGATTTTCATTATACGTTTAAAAGCGCTATATACATAGGGAATAGTCCTAAATAAACTGTTATAGTTCACAAAAAAATGAATAAATATCATTTATTTTTATTTTTACTTTATTCGTTTCTATAATTTTTAAATATATATAGAAGTCGAACACAAGACCCAAGAACTGTTCTTTTTATATTCCCCTCCTCATTAGTTTGATAATAAGAAATACAGTCTATCAAACACCGTTTTCATGGTTTGGCGTTCGAACTATCGCTTCAGCCCTGAAGTGGTCTATTCATTTTAACCAAGAAAAATGTTCTCAAGGAAACTTTTATTCGAACTGCAGTTTTGCTTAAACTTTGGTATTCTCTGTTTTATATGTTTAGGTTATTTCTGTGGTGTATACAAACATTCATGATAATTATCTATATTAATTTACTTTTATCTATGCCATCGACTTTAAATCTTAGACAATAATGAATCAATATTATTAATGTTTACGAATTCAACAAATCGTATTATCCAAATCTCTTGAACAGTTTTGGTTTACATTTTAACGAAGCACAACATTAATGTTACGGAGAGCGAGATAACTTATTTCTGGTCCTAATGGTATTCAATGTAACTGATCAACTGCAAGTGTTTTGTTAACCTTTACTTGTTTATTTGTTATGGTATCTGGTGTTAGTGAACATAAACCAAACCCTGGATGGGGTTATTTGAGGTTTGCTTATATAGTATATCAAATTAATGTATTACAATGTATAAGAGAAGGTCAGATATCTCAAAATAGTAACGCAGTGTTTTAATGTTTAGGGAGCACTGTTGTAATGCTAGGTTTAATCCCGGTCTCTGTCCCGAGAGGATATTGATTGTTAATACAAGATGGGGTAACGTTGACAAATAAAGGATTTAAAAGAAATATTTATTACAACCAAATATTGATACCTCACTTTAAATGATTTTAGTATATTTTATAGAGATTGAATGCATTTAAAGCATTCATTGTACATCAGTTATATCTATTTGGTTGGATAATCAGAAACAGCGTTTGCCCTTATTTTCAGTTGATTTCTCGAATTTATTGGCCATATCGAAATCTTCACTGAGCGGTTATATAGAAACTGGTAATACTTTCTATTTGTATGATAGCGTTTAAACGTGTTCTCATGGAAATGCTTAGAAAAAATATTAAAAAGTACCGTTTTTTACTCTGCACTAAAGGTACGGGAAAATATCAATATTGTTAATTCTCTATTAAAGAAAATCTGGATATTTCGTTACTGACCACTGATAAGGAACGTCTTTTCCAGTGTAAGTTCCACGCCACACGGCAGTGACCCCCGCAGTGTCCACACATAAGTGTAACAGTCCGTTGTCACATTTCCCTGAAAGTATAACAATTAAACATAGAACCAAGATTTAGCGCATTCGTGAAATATCATATAATGTTCAGTGTATTACTATATGTGACAGATTACATTCACAGCAATTTGTATAGTGGTAATGTGACATTAAGTGACGCTGCTAAAGTCCTTATCATTGATAGATGGAATTATGAGAAAAAGGAAAACATCGTTTGAACTAAGTGCTTTCGAATTTGCTGCGTGGAATTATGCACAAGTAAAACATCAATTTCGTAAAAGTAATTACCGGTAATAGTTCAATGTTATTTACATTTTCTAAATGATGTCTGTTATGATACGGTATACCTCTGTTTAAAACATGACGTACAATATGTTAATGTTTTAAACCTTTTAAAATAGTCTTTTCCGATTGCTACTGATATTTTATTATTTTTTGTAGCCTCATTTGAATGTGCCTTTCAGTTTTGGCCAGATCCATCCAAGGAAAGGTATTTCGATGTAAGATTGAACAAGTAATGCTTTCCTCCAGAATTAAAAATAAATAAAAATCTATGTTTTTGTTACAACATTGAAAAGATTCCGGTACATGTGTACACAAATCTGAACTCTGCTCCAGAAAAATGTGCTATTTTCATAAAAAAATAATTCAACTAAAAGGGAGCGATAATCTGAACATAATTCAACTTTTAGATGATCAAAAGGAAATGTTTCAAAAGTGTTGAATTATAAAAAAAAAACCACCACATCAAATATAACTCCATAGGTCCTAGAGTGGTAAAAGTTGTTGGATGGATACAACTGGGCAATACAAAGCACATCATTAAAGCGAAAAACGTTTTTAAAAGATGACAGACAAACCTTGTACACTTTCTCGACGAACACTTTATATTTGTCTTGTGGGTCGATATCAGTGGTGAGAGGATCGTCCCCGAAGTTAGTTAAATCATCCACAGTTGCTTTGATCACTGTAACAATAAGGTTAAGACCTGTCATCATCTTCCTGCTGTAGACAATCAATGGATATTGTCATTTCTGGAGAAAGGAGTAATGAAAACTTGATTTAACTAACTATGAACAGAACCGGCTGCCAGTGATTCTTATTTCACGACAAATTTTCCCATCATTCTCTTAGAAATTTTCTTACCAAAATCTGCAGCACAAAATGCCTCTTGTGGATGAACCTTGTCCGGACATATAGGACACATCCCATTTGTTAAAGTAAGAAAGGCGAGGAGGATCGCCACTCTCACCAAAAGTCTCCTGAACTCCATTGTGATGATAATGCTTCAATAATGAAAAACGAAGGAAAGAAGATGAACATGGAGTGATTCAGGTCTTTGAAGAGCATAACATAAGTGTGATGGAAAGTTAAATATTTGATTATCTTCGAAGTTGGTATGACTATTCAAAAGATTCTTACAGAAATGTATTTACTCAATTGCACATGAACACTGAAATGTTTGGAAAATAATGGCCCGATTTAAAGGTTTATTTATCAAAATGTATTTATAAAGTACTATATCGGATTTTTGTTCGCATAAAATGCTGTCATTTGAAAAAGAAGTAAACGAACGCAAAAAAGACACTTTAGGTTTCTGAAACCACGTTAAAAAGTTATTTCTATTTTACTCTTCTGTTTCGATCAACTTTAAAAGCCATTTAACACATAAAAATCATTAAGAATTGATTATGATTAGTTTAAAAGTGAAATAAAACCCTTTAAATGATTGAATTAGATAATAACGACAGTACGAACATTTCAAAACTGCCAAGTTTTAGTGGCAATCTGCCTTGTTGGTCTTGACAGAACTTAGCAGTTACTATAACACAGCATAGAAAACTATGAACAATAATCACATAATTACTTTTAGTTAATAACGCTGATATTAATGTTTATCCTTTCTGCCAGTTGGCAAACCAAAGACATTCTATGATAATAATGAAAATTCATCTAAGATGGTATACGAAGTAAAATATGGAAATTTGTCAGCAAAATTTGGACTGTGGTTATGTTATCAGCGATCGAATTGAAAATAAATTTGAACGTTAAAAATAATAAAGAAAACGGTGCAGGGGCACGACGGTAAGAGGAATGGGGTTGCCCCACACTCGACCAATAAGATAAATAGAAGTAGGTAAAACTGGAATAAATAACAGGTTATATGGTAAGTAAGGTTTATATGATGATAAAGTAATTGACATGAGTGAGTCTAGAGTTAAGATAAATATCCATACATATTTACAGAGTATAGTACTGTTCAGTTGGCAATGACGATACATACGAATAGGAAAAGAGAATGAAAAATATAAAACAATAAAAAAACAAACAAAAAAACGCCTAACACGAAAACATGAACCTAGAACCCGTTCATCAAATGATCAGAAAACCGTCAATGAAAATATACGTAATGATGAATTTAGGTAATAAATCAGCATCATTAATAATATCAACAAAAATTACCGAGGTCTTAATTATATCAAGAGAATAAGTATCAAACCGGTTTACCAGGATAACAGTAAACAATACTGATGGTCTACACTTTAAAAAGCAGAACTATTTGAACCAGTGTTGTTGCTTGTTGAGGCTTTGCTGGTTACTTCAAATCTAGCAATGGTCAAAAGGAACAACATGTACATGTATGTCTTGCCATGTACTACTCGGCATATTTGAAAGTCTGTTTATTGACAGGTCCGGACGTATATTTATAATTATCTTACTTTTTCTTATCGGACTTATCGATTTAATATTTTAGTGTCTCTTTATTTCAAATTTACCCACTTTGAAAACATATTTGTTTTCTTATTGTTGAAGTGTGAGAAAGTTCGCCACTCTTCACAAAATACAACAGCACTCTGTTTTTTATTGTCAAACCTGGTTTTTCAAACAATCCCTGAAACCACAACCACCTTTCCAAATTTTGCTTACAGATTTTAACATTTGTTTTAGTATACAATCATAAGATTTATTCTTCTTTGTTAATAGCATGTGGAGGAAGAATGCCTCGAAAAGATAACATTTTAAAATGTTGTATTGTCTGCGCATGCGATAGATATTCTTTCGTTAGGATATTGTATCATATTTTAGACTGCACTCAAGTAACTACTTAATGTCGAGTTATACATGTAGCGTCTTATGCGAACGTAATGCTTTTTCACGAACAAATGCAAAAATATACAAATATACCACTAAAGTTCTACTTAATAAGTCACAAATGTTCATAAAATCAAACCAAATTTATATAAACTGATCACATAATGATGAAGCTTTACAAATATACACATGTATGACGAATTTTTTTCTTAGAAAAAAGAAAGACTTACCTTTTTTTCTAATCAGCGCTGTAAAATGTGATGAAATGTAAGGTATCCCCACGTTTTATCCCCACGGGGTATCATCAAATACGTATTACTTTAACTATTAGTGTTTTAATGTATCAAAACATTAACAAATTTTATGTAGATGATAATATCACACTAAATGTCTAAATGATACTTTTCACAAACATTAAGAACACGTGCTTAACATGTTAAGATCTGACACGCAAAATACTTACCTGAGACATAAAAGAATCAATCGAATGTTGAAAGTAATAAAACCATAATGTTTTCGGTAAAATCTTTAACAAATGTAGCAGTTACTATTAGTTGGTCATGTTTGTGTTTTATGTCCGCTTTATCTTCATTTTGATGGGCACATTATTAAACATTTTTGCAAAATGATCTTTGATTCAAAATCAATGGATACAATCTTTTTAATCATAGGAAATTGATAAAAAGCTCAACGTTAAATAAAAAAATCAAAATAAAAAAAATCGGGGTAAGCTTAGAATGAAATGTTTGGTTTTGTGCCGATACTACATTTAACTGAGGAGTGTAGAGTGGTTCAAAGTATTTAAGTCATGTTTTTGATAGAAATAATGTTTGAAGATATTTGATTGTCATACTAAGCTATAAAACTCTTAAGTCTGTCTTTGTTCGATCTCATTATAGCCAAATCTCAACTCTCAATATACTAAACTCTCAGTATAATCAATTTTGATTATAGCTTCCTCGAAATATATTCAACTCTCTCTATACTTAACTATCAATATACTCAACTTTCGATCATAATAACTTTGATGTGTAGATAGTCCAAAGATAAACGGGTAAACTGTACCTGTAAAGCATACAATGAAAATGTTGATGTGTAGAATGTTTAAAAAGCACATTGTCAAACTGAAGATGTACATTTTTGACAGATGCATCTTTGATGTGATAAATGGCAGTGGCTAAGAGTCCTCGTACAAATGGTTCATATGAATTTATTAACTTAAATGGACAATAACTGAAAATGATCTTTAAAAGTTTTAATAAAATCCATGTTTTGATATACTTTATTTATTTGTTTGACCAAATCCGAAAATAGCACATGAACCAACGATAATTTTCACTGCTAATGGTAAAGGATCATGTTGGCACATGATCGATAAGAATAGGTATATATAATACCTGAATAAGCATCACGTAGGAAAATAGTGCACTTCATTTCCATTAAAATTCAAATAACATAAATCATTATATCATCAAACAGAAGATGCGGAAGAAGCAGCAGTACAATTACACGTGTTTTTCTCTGTTAAAGTTAAACATAATTCATTCAATGATATGTAACCTGACAAACAATGTTCTGTGAGAAAAGAGTAAAACCATGCAAATTTGACTTTTTTCTTACAGAACATATTTCCAATGGTCAAACAAGTTAACTTTCCATCGTTAGTTATTGTTGGCTCCATTTTTGCTCGATATATATATATAAGTTACTAGATATAAATATACGCTACTAGATATATATATAGGTTACAATATATATATATATATAGGTAACTAGATATATATATAAGTTACTAGATATATATATATAAGTTATTAGATAGATATATAAGTTACTAGATAGATATATAAGTTACTAGATATGATATTACAAGAAGATAGAACTGATATACTATAAATGAAAATATAGCTATATTTTCAATTATAGTATATCAGTTCTATCTTCTTGTAATATGATGTATATGTGCATGTAACTGTTCTGTTTCACTGCGTCTTGATAAAGGAGCGAATCGCATCGAAAATTTGACAACCTAACTTGTCCACACTGTTGGAATTACTTCTTTGCCCCATATACTATTTTAAGTAATTCGTATCCTACGGACATACCTCCATTAGGATCCAGTGTTATATGGGATTTTACCGTCTATATTACTTCTTTGACCCATACTAGATATATATATATAGGTTACTAGATATATGAAAGGCATCTTTTAAAATCATCAATCATCGAAATTCTAAACGATTGATCTGATAATTACGTTTTGGTGAGCGTATCAGTTATGAAATGATATTAAACAAAGCTAAAAGATGAAGTCTTTACAGTGATTGAGTAAAAACTATACACAAAGTTAGTTATTTGAAACATGGTTATAGGCGTCACTTTTACAAGCATAAAGTGCAATTACACGATCGAACATGTCCATCATCTATATAACAGCGTTTTTTAAAATTCTATTTTATTGATAGCATGGAAAATAATAAAAGAAATAAATCATTAGGTTACCCTTAAAGTGTTCGAGTAACCCCAGTCACATTTCCCTCATGTGAGGTATTTTAAGAAAACTGAGTGAGAGGCAACAACCCATGATTTCCGATTAATTACATTAGACCATCAGAATAGTGAAAAAGAATGATTATTTTTAATAGTTTGCTTTATTCTATTCCGTTATAATAAAACACGTATTTCGATTGTTTGCTGGAATTCGATTATTTGTTTCCACATGAATGACCAGATTTCACTAGGGATCATCCCTCGTAAAGTATGGTAGATGTCGGAGAAAAAGGACTTAGACTTTAAATGTGACTTTAAACATTTTACATACTTCCAGGTTTCATCATCTTAATAAAATATTTTCTATAAAACTCTCTCTAACAAAAAAATCAAAAACAAAATCTGTTTTGTGTTAAATACTCGGGTATCACTGAATTATATAAAAGTAATATTATGTATTAAATTGCATTACCCTTATCGCTGAGAATTATCCAAGAACCAAAACAGCTTTTCAATCAATGTTTTGAATTTTTGTCATATTTTTATATGCTCTTTCAAAGTATATAAAAAAATGACACTCAGTAAGCAATAATGTCGTGTCAATATTTATTTAAAGTATATCTTAACATTTACCTATCTTTTTACTTACTTCATACACATTCTATATTTTTGTCAACTTCACAGAAAAAAACTTTCGGAGATAAGATTCTCTATAAAGTATTCATTAGGGTTTGGCAAAAACTTATTGAATTGAGTTATAAACAAATACTGAATAGTATTTGCTGTATATCAACAGCGAAATAATCGTCAGTGTTAGGGTATCCCAATGAAAGATCCATACTGAAAAAAGTACTTCTTATACAATTACTTCTGCTTTATTTGAATATATGTTCAGTTCTCTAAGGCTTCTAATTCCCTAAAGGTTTTCCTTGTGGAGTTTCTAGATCAGCCAAAATAATTGAAATGTCGGCATCGTACTGTGATAATAAAACAAGACTCTTTCCTATGCGAATTCTTTTGATATTATTCTTATTTAATCTTAACACTAAGTACATCTACACATAAAATAACTAAATATTGGATATTGTGATCGCCTTGACGACATCCACGTTTAATTCACATTTTTTTTATAGCATTCCCAAAATGGAAAAAAACTCCCAATAAAACAAAAAAAGGTTAAGCACTTTATAGCACTACATAAAACTCCAGTAACAAAATCAAAAAGTTTTTTGTGAGAAAGTCAATAAAGAAGATACGAGAAGTTTCATTTGTTTCAGCAAAAATGTTTTACAGAGTATAAAAATGACCTATTTTACTCTTTTTGTTATAGAATCTGATGTGATTAAAAAAATGTGAAATTAGAATCAGCAACAGCTTGCCCTGCCTGCAGCTACGATCATGACATTAATTGGGCTAGGCTACAACCAATTTGACAACTAAGCTCAGGTAGAATTTTTGTAACGCATCTGCGCTGAAGGTTGAACTTTTGCATCCGTGTCATTTACTTATGTTCAGGCAGAACGACAACTTCGTCGATTCGTCATAGTACTGACTAGGCTTGAAAAACGTTTGCTGCATGCTGAATTATAATTTATCTGAACACAGTTTTGCTATTGCTAAAAATCATTCAATTGCTTTAGTTGGTTTGTATTATTTTGAATATATTGAAAATCTCAATGTCAATTGATTAAAACATTATATTTAAGACAGTAAGTTACAAGCACGTAACAATATGTTATACCAAGGATCACTCTTATATTAATACCAGGTATTTCATTTTATCTTCTTATGGTGTATAATTGTTAAAGATGGTGTGGGTGAATATGCCCGCGTTATCTTCCCGCGTACCAAGTCATTAATATAGCTCAACATACGGTTATTACACCTGTTGCAAGGAAACACTCTTTTACTCCCGAAATTAATCATGCTTCACGAGTGCAAAGTCCAAATGAAACATGCTGTATCGAGGGAAAACAAAGAATCGTGTTTCCCTAACACTATGGCAATACCTATTTGATTATGTCGAAACAGAAGAGTAACCAAAAGTAAAATTGATCGGGATTACGCGACCATTGTCGTTTGCTTTAGTCACTGCGAACGCAGGTGTTTTGTGTCTTGCTCATTCTTGCTCTAGAGAGGTCACGAGTAGGGAAATATGAAGAGGACACATCAGCGCGAGAGGGAAACATGTTGGTTTCCCCACCCGCCATGTGATCAATATAATCGAATCAGATACGTAGTTATGTAGATGTGGTAACATAATACTTTATATACCCAGCGGAATTTGTCTGAAACATTATAGGTTCCCAACAGCAGCTACGACCGCAGTATAAAGACGATGTACAAAGATGACAGATAATGCAAAGTGTATCCACATAGAAATGTCACATTTGACCCGGTAGCATAATACACTAAACTCACCAGGTCACATTATTCCTGGCATCTATTGGGAAGCAACACGGACAGAAAAGAGTAGTGGCGCATAAGAAAATACCCTTTTTTGTATCACCCAACCTTCCAATGTCTGCTCCTTTGGTCCTGCATTTCAACATATCTGGTTAGTTAGTTTTATAAGCCGAAGTGAAATGTGTTGATTCCCTGTTTATATACATTTTTTTAATGCGTATGTAAATTTGTCACACTGACAATTTTTTTTTTTTTTTTTTTTTTTTTTCTGCAAAGTTATAAGTTACTTTGAGAGTTTCAGTTGTACTTCACTGCTGCCAAAAAAGCCCCTACCGGCTTACCGGACACCCTTTCGGCAATATTTCTGACAATACATACAATGTAACCATCTTTGTAATTAGCACTGGAGTGGCACCCGTTTCGTTGACTTTGCTTTCAATTTAGTAGGCTATTTCATCCTGTGAATGATTGGAACACCTCAAACGCTTGAGTGAGTCGGACGCCAACTTTGTTGTTATGAAGAGATATTCTAGTTTGAGTTATCTCCCCTCGCACGTGCTTTTATAAACCTCGACAGAGCGGGGTCTATATAAATATAGACCCCGGCAAGATATCCAATTAGAAAGAGTGTTACATATTAGAAGGGTGACAATTTTTTTTTATTCTTGGCTTGTTTGGTCATTTGTTGCTAATTACGTCTTAACATATTTTCATTGCAAAAAGAATAAATAAAAAGCAAAGAAAAGTCGCCGCTGTTCTTTATTGCAATCTCCAGACAACATGCAGCATCGATGATTTAGTTCGACCTCTGTGTTTCAATATTCTCCTCTGTAGCCTTTCTCTTGTGTTGGCACGTCTCGACATGACTTCTACACCTCTTAACAAAGTTTTGTTCTATCAATTTTTCTTCTGTGTGCTATCTCTATAATCAACGAAGATGTGTGAACTACTCGTGCGAAATATCATTCCTTTATCGATTTTGATACAAACCTTCCCATTTTAAACAGAATTTTTATGCTCAGAGACAGACTGTTATGATGTAAATCATTCTTCGATTTTTTCCATGCTGTGTTTGTTCATCGTAGATATTTTTTCTCTCTTGAATATTTAGTGTTTAGTGTTATTTCATAGAAACCGATCTAGTTATAGTGCAAGGATACTGTTTATACCTACAATATATGCGCTTGTTGCGGTTACATTTATATGGAAATGAAATATCATTCGGTAGACGTAAGAATAAGATATAAATCACCTGTACAATAACATTATACGGAGTTGCAGCATCATTCTTTTATATTTCATGATGGTGCGATTTATTGATTTTCAATCAGTTTTATTTCTCAGTGACATGCTAGGTGATATTTGCACACGCTTCGTCATGTTTCACACTGGAAATGACTGTCACTTCACACGCGAACGGCTAACATACAAAGTATTGACACTCATATCGTCATACAGACATGCTACATGTACTAAAGGTGCACTTCACACGTTAAGCTGGAAAAGGAAACGTGACTTCGCAGGTATGAAAAGGTTATTACACACTTTTCTGAAATGCAGCGTGTACAAATGTATAATATACAATGTAAAAGGTTACACTAACAATTATATTTCAGCCGTTATATGTCATGAGATAACAGTCGTTCACATTAGACCATCGTTAGTCATGAGGTGTTGCAATTTACAAGATAAATGTGTTTTTTCTTAAAAACATCGATTTTGTAAACGACAATAAAATATGATATAGTGATGTGTACTTTGAAGTTAGAGTACCCCATATAATAATGGATATAAGAAAGTAATATATGATGACGTTATAACGCGCGAGACTCACTTGCCCGACCACCTGTCGCCGATAAAGGCACTCTTATCTCTCACAGACGCCAAGAAGTACATTGTACATGACCTTTGCTACTTCTGTAACAGGAGTTTAGACCAATTAGGATTCCACTTTTATTGCCCCCGCCCCCCTTGCATCACTGATGATTTCCTAATAGGACGGTGCCACTTTTATTGCCCCCGCCCTCCTTGCATCACTGATGATTTCCTAGTAGGACGGTGCCACTTTTATTGCCCCCGTCCCCCTTGCATCACTGATGATTTCCTAATAGGACGGTGCCACTTTTATTGCCCCCGCCCCCCTTGCATCACTGATGATTTCCTAATAGGACGAAACAGCTGTGTGATGCAGTGTAATTAACTTTGGAATACAGTATCAATTATCGAATATTATTACATACTTACTAATAAATACGGGTATTTTGTATATGCGATACGACACAATTGCTCTAACCCATATCAGCCCTCGCCGTATCACCCCCCAAAAACCGTATCAGCCCCCGCCGTATCACACCCCAAAACCCGTATCAGCCCGCAAAACCCATATCACACCCCTTTTGGAAAAAAAATCGTTTCTCAATATTTCAAAAATAAAAATAAATCATAAGATAGTAGTTTTTATTAGTAATTATGTAATAAACAGAATAAAACACGCCTTTTTCCATATCACACCCAGTATCAATCCTCGACCAATATCAGCCCTTGGGCTGATATTGCAGTCTCGGGTTGATACTTGGTGTGATATGGAAAAAGGCATGTATTATTCTCTATTTATGTCAATCTTATATGTGTTTTTTGTTCTTCTTTCATTAAGTATACTAAGAATACTGCTTTCCTCCAGTTACCATCTATGTTTTGATACCAACTTGTTGATTTACGTCACTATTGTATTCCGTAACCACACAAATATAGTGTTCTCTATAACAATTAAAGATAATTTTGACCTAAACATGCGCAGGTCATAGTGACCCAACAAAAATAATACAGTATGTTTGAATGGTCATATCTGTGCAGGTCTGTATTGGTTATAGGCGCGCCATTGTGACCTGAGTCAAAGGCAAAGACCAATACAGCAGCAGAGGACTAATAACTAGGCCGATACAGAAATAACCACTCAGTAATGGCTTTATTAATCAATCATGTGACAACTGATAAAAAAATCAAGACAAATGCAGAATTAATTAGGAAGAAAACAACGATTTTTTAACTTTGAGATCTTCTAACTTGCGCCTTTTTTCGGAACGTTCTCCGCTAAAATGCTCTTTATTTCGTACGTTTAAATATATCGCTAAACAAATATTGTTTACCACATTCATAAACCGTATTACTATTTGACATATTGAACTATGTCGTCGCCAAACTGCACAAATCGTGTACAACTTTAAGTTATTTTATTGTAGTCTAAGGATGCATTTGCTTCCAGTCATTGCTATAAAGGCAACTCCTCATCACTGTTGTTCTTTATTACGTCAAATTGTCTACTGAAACAGTTCCACTTCCCTTATATTATCCCTTTTCTCTTAGGTAGTATAACGTTGGGCCTGGTATTAAAACGAGTCTGAACGACGAGCTGGACAATTTCGGATTGCTGAAACGATTTCTTTTCGGGCGTAGCGATATGTATTGCCCGAAGCCGAATTTTATGTAATACGTCATTGATAAGCTTGTTAATTAATAAAGGATAAAAAAGAGCATTCAGGAATAAAACGCGTCATAGATACTGCCTGTACCATGTAGTGACGTCATGTGAAACATGTAGCAACTGCAACAGAAAACTGAAGCAACTATGTGTGAATTATCTTGAAATCATATGTGTGCTACTTATTAACTACATGCGTACCTTGTAGTAACTGAATGCATATGATATGTAGCAAGTAGACTATGTATCACAACATCTTACACAAAATGCTATAACAGGCTCTGTGGTAAAAGACGTATTTGAATTTAACGTTTTGTCTTCTTGTTGTGGTTGGTATTTTTGTCTTTTCATTTGTCACAATGTTTGATGCTAGCCTGTTAACAGGCAGATGGAGCGTCATTAAACCTGTAACAGTGTCACATAAGCTCGATCGATATGAAGCTATACAACTAAATGGCCTGAAATCAATTGGAAAACTGATGTTCACTCGCAATTACTTACATTTGACGATAGTTAGTCATTGCTGAATACTACCTGCCTTGGAGTTATTGCGCAGCTATTTTGTAAGGATAATGAACATGTTGAACAAATATATCAGGGACCCGTACAATCACATAATCATAAGCCAAATTGTAACGATAATTATAAATATTATTTAAGCAGGAATTTGTATAAGGATATGTTTTGATAGCTGTAAAGACTACAGGTATAGTCAGTTGTTAAAAACAAAGGAAAAGTTAATTACTCTTAATGGCAGTGTAGAGGAGTTATGAGTAATATCCCTCAGAGTGCACTTATCATTTAGAACATCTAAATCCTGGCCATGAGTTATAATCCATTCTTAATTTCATTCGACCTTCAAATGATAAAATCAATAAGGTAACTATTTCCTCTCATTGAAATTATGTTCGTATCATAAAGCATGGTATGCATCGAGTGAGAATCACTCCATTGATTATGATAGACAATGTACGTGTATCTGGGGAGAACTATCCACATTATTACAATATACGAAGGGCAATACTTAACGTGAGAACCATTCCCTTTGATATATTATAAAACGGCACGTGCTATATATCGAATTTTAATTGTAATAATACAAAGGACAATAGATCGAAAAAGAATCCTCCCCTTTAATATTAACATCATGTGAGCATTATATGAAATGAGAATCATCATCAATAATGGTGAACTTAAGATATATATGATCACACCTTATAGTTTTTGTAATAATTATATAATATGTCCAAATTGAATTACACTTCATCATACAGCTGTTTCGTCCCTCTAGGACTCATTGCTGATGCTTGGGGCCAAAAAGTGGATTGGTTGTATAGGGTTTACCGTCCTATTAACAGCTAAGGTCATTAGGGACGTGCCTCCATGTATGTTATGTATGCGTGCATGTGTGTATGTTTGCTTGAGGCAGGGTATATTGGTGTATTTCCCTACTTTTGATAGTGCAAATGCTACACACCAAGGTGGAAAATGGAGTCTTGCCAAGCAAGGCACTAGGAAACAAAAAGGTAGTCAGGAAATACGGAGAAGATAACCAAAAGACGGAAATCATCATATTTATACATCGAGTGAGCATCATCCGTTATAATAATAAGGTGACGGGGGCAAATATTGAGGAGTGAGGATGTTTCCCTTTATTGCAATAACACCACGGACAATACATAAAGTGCGACTTTTCCTCTTTGCTACAACATTTTAAGCTCGCCTGGTCAGAAGTGCCAAGTGAGCTGATGCCGTTGCGCGGCGTCCGTCGTCCGGTGTCAATATTTTACTTTAAACAACTTCTTCTTAATAACCAAAAGACCTATGGTGATGATATTTGGCCAGCATCATGTTGGGATGAAGGGCTACCAAGTTTGTTCAAATGAATGACATTCACTCATTTTCAAGTTCACTGGATTCAAATATGCTAAAATATTTAAACAACTTCCTTTGAATAGCCAAAACACACAGGATGATGTTATTTGGCCAGTAGCATGCTGGGATGAAGGGCTACCAAATCTGTTCAAGTAAATAATAATCACTCATATTCAAGGTCACTGGGGGTCAATTGTCTCTAAAAACCTTTCAACAACTTTTTCTGAATAACTGAACGACATAGGATGATATTTGGCCAGTAGCATGCTGAGATGAAAGGCTATCAAGTTTGTTCAAATAAATGACCTTTACACATATTCAAGGTCACAGGGGTAACATTTTTTAAAATCTTTCAACAAGTTCTTCTGAATAACCATAAGGTCCATGATGATGATATCTGGCCAGTAGTATACTAGGATGAAGGGCTATCTAATTTGTTCAAATGAATGACTTCGACCTGTATTCTAGGTCGCAGGGGTCAAATATGTTTAAAATATATAAACGACTTCTTTTGAATAATCAAAAATCCTAGGGTGATGATAATTAGCCAGTAGCATACTAGGATGAAAGGCTACCAAGTTTGTTAAAATGAATGACCTTGACCTGTAATCGAAGTCACAGGGGTCAAATAAGTTTAAACACTTTCAACGACATTCTCTTACAAATACTGACATTTTGCTTGTAGCTTTATTTTAGATCAATTTTTAGGTTACAAGTGTGAATTAATAGCAAGTGAGCGATGCAGGCCCACTGGGCCTCTTGTATTGGAAAAACATTGAGTAAGAATCCGTGTTATGAAACTTCACAGGCTTTGCATGGAGTGAGCATGGTGGTCACTTTATAAGACGACACAGGCAATACATTGAGGCAATATACCGCGTTAGCACCATGCCTTTTATTATGACACACCACGAGGAATACAAATCTCAGATATTACAGCATGCGTTTTAGCATTCAAGTATTTATCGGAGCCGAGCATGTCTTGCCTACACTCCTGGAACCATGGAACTACACAAGCCAGTGGAGCCGTGGTTTACATTTTACATCCCGAGCACGTCTTGTCCTCACGGCGGCCTGACACATCGAGAATACAATTACCACGTGTCATCACATGTTACCTAACGCCCTTTATCACTAGGCTGGCTCTCCAATATAACACTGTAATTCTTTGTTCAGCGTTTTAGGCACGCGTGATCCAGCTTTTGTTAGCTTGTCATCCCGTAATTTGATATTTTGATTTCCCTGCTGTTTGTCCTACATTCACTCAGTATGTAAAGTGAGTATGGCGTCTTGTTCCACGGTTGTTGAGTTAGCTGAAATATATTACAATGTACGTGTACACAGTATGTAAATTGAGTATGGCGTCTTGTTCCACGGTTGTTGAGTTAGCTGAAATATATTACAATGTACGTGTACACAGTATGTAAATTGAGTATGGCGTCTTGTTCCACGGTTGTTGAGTTAGCTGAAGTATATTACAATGTACGTGTACACAGTACGTAAAGTGAGTATGGCGTCTTGTTCCACAGTTGTTCAGTTAGCTGAAGTATATTACAATGTACGTGTACACAGTATGTAAAGTGAGTTTGGCGTCTTGTTCGACGGTTGTTGAGTTAGCTAAAGTATATTACAATGTACATGTCCGTTTACACGGTATGTAAAGTGAGTATGGCGTCTTGTTCCACGGTTGTTGAGTTAGCTGAACGTGTACTAAGTATGTAAAGTGAGTTTGACGTCTTGTTCCACATCTGTTGAGTTAGCTGAAGTATATTACAATGTACTTGTACTCAGTATGTAAAGTGAGTTTGGCGTCTTGTTCCACGGTTGTTGAGTTAGCTGAAATATATTACAATGTACGTGTACACAGTATGTAAATTGAGTATGGCGTCTTGTTCCACGGTTGTTGAGTTAGCTGCAGTATATTACAATGTACGTGTACACAGTATGTAAGGTGAGTTTGACGTCTTGTTCCACAGTTGTTGAGTTAGCTGAAGTATATTACAATGTACTTGTACTCAGTATGTAAAGTGAGTTTGGCGTCTTGTTTCACAGTTGTTGAGTTAGCTGAAGTATATTACAATGTACGTGTACTAAGTATGTAAAGTGAGTTTGACGTCTTGTTCCACAGCTGTTGAGTTAGCTGAAGTATATTACAATGTACGTGTACACAGTATGTAAAAAGAGTTTGACGTCTTGTTCCACAGCTGTTGAGTTAGCTCAAGTATATTACAATGTACGTGTACACACTACGTAAAGTGAGTATGGCGTCTTCTTCCACAGTTGTTGAGTTAGCTGAAGTGATTTGTAATGTAGGTGTACACAGTATTTAAAGTGAGTATGGCGTCTTGTCCCACGGTTGTTGAGTTAGCTGAAGTGTATGTAAAGTGAGTTTGGCGTCTTGTTCCACCGTTGTTGAGTTAGCTGAAGTAGATTACAATGTCCGTTTACACAGTATGTAACGTGAGTATGGCGTCTTGTTCCACGGTTGTTGAGTGGCGTCTTGTTCCACGGTTGTTGAGTTAAATATTACAATGTACGTGTACTAAGTATGTAAAGTGAGTTTGACGTCTTGTTCCACAGTTGTTGTGTTAGCTAAAGCATATATTACAATGTACGTGTACGCAGTATGTAAAAAGAGTTTGACGTATTGTTCCACAGCTGTTGAGTTAGCTGAAGTATATATTACAATGTACGTGTACACACTACGTAAAGTGAGTATGGCGTCTTGTTTCACGGTTGTTGAGTTAACTGAAGAATATTACAATGTACGTGTACTCAGAATGTAAAGTGAGTTTGGCGTCTTGTTCAACAGTTGTTGAGTTAGCTGAAGAATATTACAATGTACGTGTACTCAGAATGTAAAGTGAGTTTGGCGTCTTGTTCAACAGTTGTTGAGTTAGCTGAAGTGTATGTAAAGTGAGTTTGGCGTCTTGTTCCACGGTTGCTAAGTTAGCTGAAGTATATTACAATGCACGTGTACTCAGTATGTAAAGTGTGTATGGCGTCTTGTTCCACAGTTGCTGAGTTAGCTGAAGTATATTACAATGCACGTGTACTCAGTATGTAAAGAGAGTATGGCGTCTTGTTCCACGGTTGCTAAGTTAGCTGAAGTATATTACAATGAACGTGTACTCAGTATGTAAAGAGAGTATGGCGTCTTGTTCCACAGTTGTTGAGTTAGGTGAAGTATATTACAATGTACGGGTACTCAGTATGTAAAGTGAGTTTGGCGTCTTGTTCCACAGTTGATGTGTTAGCTGAAGTATATTACAATGCACGTGTACTCAGTATGTAAAGTGAGTATGGCGTCTTGTCCCACGGTTGTTGAGTTAGCTGAAGTATATTACAATGGACGTGTACACAGTTTCCAATATAAGAAAAAGGATAGCATCTGTACTTGGAGACAAAGTAACCGACAATTCCCCGTAAACTTTTATATCTGTCTTTGGCAGGCCTCTTCTCTTCAGTATAAGCGTCTCCTTGAATCTCCTCCAGTACTTAAGTTTCTGTTTGCTTCGTTCACACTAAGGCATTTTATGATTCAGAATTTATAGAAATATAAATCAGAAACATTATCAAAAGTGAAAAAGGAGACGACATTAAAAAAAAGCATCATGATCGCATTTTTATGTGTAAAAATGGAGTAAATCGGTTACATGTGTACGTGTTTTTTTCTTGTCGAGAAAAGTAATGGGATACAGCTGGTTAATTGCACCCCGGTCTGTAAGCTGGAAAGGAATTGTTCGTCCAGCAGTTACATTTAACACTAGGTATAATGAAAAAAAAATCAGTCGAAATTATAATTGTTTGAATTTCATTGTTCAACAGACTTTTTATTACAAATAAACCAAAAAATAATATCTTAAAACAATCATGTTAAGCAGGATTTATTGAGTGTCCGAATTTGTTTTGGGCAGTAGTTGTATAGGAGGTGTTTCGTCTTTGGAGCCAAAATTGTTCGTATACCATCGTTCTGGAATTTAAAATTGTCATCTTGAATCCGTATTTACAATATAAAGTATATCTAGCTTTTTAAGTGCTATCAATTTACCTAGTATCTTTCTAATCCTGTATGGTTCAATTTTAGAAAATTGTTTTCCAATTCGTGTGTAAAACTTTTTCATTATATGACAATGAAATATGCTTAAACTAAAAATTTGACATTTAATCACTTATAACAATAGTGAGATTACTTCCTGTCGAATTATTTCGTATATTTTGTGATTTCGTATTTTACTACAAACAGTGAGCTGAATACGAAAGTGTGGCTGTTAAAGTATCGTGGGCCGTAAGGACAGTAATATGACGTAATCAGTCTGCCAGGTGCGCATCTTTTTGTTCTTTATACGTCCTCAATTACATAAATTGGTCATCGAGGTCAAATAAGGATTCTCTACATTTACTATATTAGGATATTTATGAAATAAAAGAAAATGTGAGAATGTATTGCGTCCTGATAACGACAGTTTGGACGATGCTTCTGTGCAGCCCTTGTCTCGGATATGCAGCAAATATTTTCCGTTGGCCGCAATACTATAAATGTTCCAGTTAATTCCATTTTATAATTGTCAATGGATGAGAGTGTACTTTATAGTCCTCGATTTAGTTTAAGTCTAGTACTTCATTGGTCGTAAACCTTCGTCTCCCAGGCCACAGACAGTGGTTTGTACACCGACTCGCCAATACTGTCTCCAATTGCTTCTTCCAAGAATTTTCTCCCGGGCAGTTCAGCTGGAAACAGATTGGGGGACTTGCTAATTCAATAAGTTTACAAAATCAAAATGTGTCTCATGTATTGTTCCAGGAAGCTTTCAAACACTTTTCTGTGAGCCATTTCCTCTTTGGTAGGCAACGGGGTGTCCGGGGTCCTCTAATTCAATCACGTTAAATCACTTTCACGGCGCCAGTAACACCTTCCTTGGCAATCTTTTCTTTTAACGCAATCTTTAATCAATCTGTCACTCATTTGTATTATTACCTTTATAGTTCTGTATGTTATTGCCTGAGTAAAGTTACAGAAATATTTCATTTGTTGAATGGGGCTTTCGCTATTAATATTCTGCAGAAGAAGGCAGTATCATCTCGCTATATCAAGACACGGCGCACGTGACGTATTGCCATTAGGAACGTCTATGATTTCCGACCACTTCCGTCGAGAACAAGTGATTCATGACCATACTTACAACAGCTTCATTGTCAGTAGATTTTTCAAAGCAATACTGTAATTTCTGAACAAGAAGAAATATTTCTATACCCTTAATGCAATATTTGTATTAATTGCGGTGTCTTTCCATTTGCAGCGAAGGTTCACCGTATAATACTTATATTCATTTAGTGTAATACTGGAACGATGTCTAGTGTAATAAACATTTAAATGCTGCTTAAACGGGAAAGAATATACATCAAAATTGTTCAGGTGTTTTTTTTAGTTGTTTGATGTACTGCAAGGATAGATATTTTAGCGATGATGTTATTTGGGCGTTTTTTTTACGTCTGAATTATTTGGTTTAATTATGACTACGCTAATTAAGGATTTTGTAATATTGTTTTTTTTTTTTGCATAAATTGTGAATGTATCAAGGCGCTAATCTCTTAAAATTTTATAATGCGATAAAATATTAGTGCCCTAAAACAAGTTTGTTTACAGTATTACTGAAAGTTTACCCTTCGTTTAAACAAAAATAAACTTAAATACATCAAAGGCTGCTACAGAGCGCCATTTGAAAGCGATGAACCTTTATGATAGAATCACAATAATTATGACAATAATGGCGATCATCGTGTACTGTTTTAAGTGTCTTTGGATCTTATAAAGAGGTTACCAATTTCTCATATTTAACATCGACACTAATTTTGGTTCGAGAGGAAAGAATAATAGTTCTAACCTTGTTTCACCATCTGTATAAAATATTTATGGCAGACATGTATCTCAATTTGAATATAAGATCGTTCAAACTTGAGAAGAAATATTTAAACAAACCAAATAAATGTTCTAGTACTGCCATCTCCTGTCGATCGACGAAATAATTTTCCTCATTCTACAGAGATTGTTATTATCCATTGATAGTGTCTGTAAATCACCCAGAGGGGCAGTGTAACCAGCAGGAATGTCATCAGGACGGAGACGCCCACACCTGCCAGTGAAATGACGGAGAGCGCGGGCTAATGCTGATACCTGCCGGTATTATGTAAGCAGGGATTATTTTTCCCATATGGCATGTGATACAAAGTCCATTAGACTAGAAAAAGCTATCGGAAACTTCAGTCGTGTATTCTAGACTTCACCTAATACCCTAGTACTTGAAACTAACGACAAACCTGAAGTTCGGTAGTATGTGTAATCCAGACGGCCCATTCTCCTTATTTCCGGTAAACCCGTATCCTATGAGAATACGCCTGCGAGACTATATGACCATTATTTGATCAGGGACCGAAATTATTCGGGAATCGTTGGGGTTGATCCGGTCCGTTAAATAACTTCATTTACCATACAATGCGGTATCTTTATGTACACGAAGTCGACACCATCTTACACCAAACATATACCATCATTGGCTTTGTAAATCGTCATACGACAGACTTCCCGTCCTTACATTGTACGATGGCGGAGCGGAACCCATTGCCATCCATCTTGTCTGCCAAGCGTATGGACATTTAACATTGACAAAGTCCCAGTTACGATATTACAGTCCTCATTATATCGTTGTTGCTAGAAATAGCCCACTCACGACCCACATGGCGAGAGAAGAGTTTTTCTATGCTGATATATTGTCTAAAGCCGCATTTGGCTAGTATTTTAGAGACAGGCTCGTGAGTTTTAGTGTCTAGAGATATATTTTTTTCAAAATGGAATTTACAAATTAAAGGTTATGAAAATGACTTTTGACGAAATATTGTCGTTACAAAGAAAGCGTTGATCATATGCGGCGACGAATGAGATAAACTGTTTCTCACGTAATTATACTCCTTTCTTCTCTGCCCAAAGTACACTGGCAGATGAGTGCCATTTTATTTTGTCGTTATTGTATTTTTTTTTTTTTTATTGTTTTTGTCGATCCAATAATAATCGATATTGATGATTGTGGCATCAACAACCAAACAGTCAATGTATATCTTCTTGTGAAGATTACAACCAGGGTTGGACATTTTGATTAAAAACCGAAGAATGTAATAATAATAATAATAATAATAATATTCAACTTTTACATAGCGCCCTATGTAATTTGCAAAATTACTCTTAGGCGCAGATGTAAAAAGGTAGATATTTTTTTCCTTCTTGAATTTAGTCAGAGTTTGGACTTTCTGGTAGCAAATGGTAAGCTATTCTACAACGTGGCAGAAACCCTTCCAAAGAACCGGTTTCCAATGGTCACAGTACAGATTTTGGATCACACAAGTGATCGCAGTGATCGTGGCGGCTGATACAGGGTTACAAGCTCCTGTAAATACCGGAAAGCTATTCGATTCAGTGCCTTGTATGTGCACACCAAAATGTTGTACTTCAACTGTATCGTACAGATAGCCAGTGTAATGAATAAAACACTGGTGTGACGTGCCTGATATGGGAGTAACAAGAATAGCGTTCACTTTTTTCTCCGTGTTAAGTAAACGATCAAAGTATACCCCTAGGTTTTTAACAGATAGGACATTCTCAGTAGTTCTGGCACCGACCTTGAGCTGGAGAGCCATTTTTTGCTGTCACTTCGGGAAAAGACGATTAGTTTCGACTTTTCCTGATCAAGCTTTACCATGTTGGCGTTCATTCAGGAACTGAAATATGTCAGACTAGCTTCTAGATTTTCTGATATGGTATCTCAACTGTCCTGAGGTTTGATGACCATGTGACTTTTATGTGTCGTCAGCATAACAATGATAGCGAAGGCTAGGGCAACGACAAACCTCTCCAATCGCTTTGGTATAAAGGCAACATTTTCGTGGTCCTAACACCGACCCTTGATGAACCCGAAAATCTAGTGTTTTGTCATGTGCTGTGGTAAATCCTATGGCAACACACTGTCGTCGATCATTCAAATAGGACTGATTCCCGCATAGTGCGTCACTAGTCACTCCATAAGAGTTTTCTAGACGTTGGAAAAGTATGCCATGGTCGATGACGTCAAATGCAGATGACAAGTCAGGCATAGCAATCACCGCTCAACACTTCCAATCCAATGCTGCAGCTATCTCGTTATCTCGTTTATTGGACGTTAAACAAAATCAAACAAACAAAAAAGGCTCTTTAGCAACCCCCTTAACCTACGGCCCCATATTTTCATCACTTCATCATGCGGGGGGTTTTGCGTGTGACGTCATCAATTTTAGTGTTAACGACTGAATTATCTCCCCCTTCCATCCACGTACTTTAATTCTATAATACGTGACTCTTCCGTCGCAAAACATGTAAAATACTATGCTTAAGTAATCTAGTTCATTGCTAACAGTTGATTACATAGTGTTCCAATGTGGGTTTGCACGCACTGTCTTACGAGAATGACAATTCCTGTACCATTAATCAAGTAGCTCAACATGCTAGTTCATTGTTAAAACTTCTTCAACACACTGGATAGTTGGTAGTATTCCCAGAATGTCATGCATATTCCATGTTTGATAGGTATGACATTGTCGCTGCTGTGACCTCCGTAAAATGTTCTGCTGTCTACACATACGTAGGGTCTGCTTACCGAAACATAGATATTGTCACCAAGGTGACTTAACATATATTAAGGGTGTATTGACAGACGATGCTAGTACCTGTGATCATACAAGGATTGAACATAGTAATATTGCTTTGAGTTTTATATTCTATGGACGATGTATTTGCTGTTTCCTTATAGCATTTATATTGGACATGATTTGAAAGTAGGTCCAAGCATAAATATATAAAAAAATCCCCTCGGGTCGGAGGTGTTAGAAGGCCTATATTTTGACCTGGCGAGGACAAAGCATCCTCGATACTCTAGGGGTTACGTTCACCTATACGCTCTCTGTACCCCTGGAATATGTCAGAGTTATCTTCTCTTGGGAGCAGGTATTGATTGTTACGTCATTGGTTTGTGTGAGAAAATTGCGTCGTTTTCTCAAATGTTGATGACGTTACTCTCACAAACAAGTGACGTAACAATCAATACCTGCTCCCAAGAGAAGATAACTCTGCACTACGCAAAAGACGGAATAAAGGTGTTTCTACACTACACTGAGCAACGACACATACCGTATCAGCTAAAGATGTAGACATTGCTCAGTGATACGTGAAAATCGGGTTTCTTCGACAAATGTGGACAAATATGGACAAATAGTGTACAAGTAGTGGACAAATAGTGTACAAGTAGTGGACAAATAGTGGACAAATATGGACAAAGGTTGACAAAAGTGGACAAATATCCCTTAATATCATGTTTTTATTTCTATCTAAGTATTCAAAACATTTCATGATGAAAAATGTCTATTTTTACGTTAAAATATCGATAAATTAATCATTTAATTCCTTTTATAAGATAAAATACTTAACTTTTAAGGAAAAATAACACTTTTTAATGTTTTTACTCTGTAATGTTTTTATTGTATGAAAAAAATAGACCAAAATAATTTACGGTACAAGGGAAGTAACACTTATACTCGGTTATGACGTCACACTAACGGATAGTTGACACGACACCATGCTTTGAAGGACGGTTCAGTCTACGATTAGCAATGATTATCAGGTATTTTTTTTACTTTAAAACGTATTTCATGACAATTCTAACTATTTCTTGAATCGTAACTGTTTTAAAGCTATGGAATAGCTAGAAATTGTTAAGTAACTTCAGCTACAAGTTTTTACCGGCAATTGACAGGGTTGTCTAACAGCTTGCAAGGAGCTATCTTCGGCTATGACCAGTGCTTTTACAGTATGGAATCCTTGAAACAACCCTTTACAAGACATGATAGATGTCTTACAAAATAGATGAATACTTATACGTGCAATATTCTTATAGAAATATCTAAACTTTCGTTTTCGTGGAAAAAAATAGCTATTTTCGTTTATGCTTCCCAGGGATAATCCTGGAGGGGCCATTGACCCCTCAAAACTGAAATTGACCCCTCCGTCTTCCAATATTCTTTTGATTTTTCATTGAAGCCTGAGTTAAGAGCGGATATCGATCGATGATAGTGACGTCACGTTCGACGACCGTTACGTCATCTAAAGCTTCCCGTACGATTCTGGCAAGCTCAGACGACACACTTTTCTACAGTCTATCCGACTTCCTCCGCCAACAGCAATTAATACAACGGCAAACAGACACGTACAGGAAGGAACGACAAAACATTTCAAACGACAAGGAGACAACATCAAAGATTGCATAGATAACAACGTGCAAGCGGCCAGTATTCAGTATTACACGCTACCCTGTAAGAATATTAATTGTCCAAATAGAATAATTTGCTTCACCCTTTTATTATACCGTCAGCTAATGTATCATTGTGAATTTTCTACGTGTTTACTATTATTTTTAGTTCAAACAAGGACACCATCTGCTACAGAACCGACACACTCACTTCCTATACGAAAAAAAAGTTTATCTCAATTTACTACCACACTCGAAAACACTATAAATATGCCGTGAATTTTATATTGTAAATAACGCATGTTGTTATTATTTATTGTTTGTAAACATGTTTTATGCATACGATTATCAAGGAAAATGAAAATACATGATTAAAAAAAAAAAAAGCAGAAAAAGAGGAGAAAAGAAAAGAGAAAACCCCCCAAAGAAACAGCGTCGCCGAGAGAGAGAATACCTGATTTTTATATTGTAAATAACGCATGTTGTAACTATTTATTGTTTGTAAATATGTTTTATGCATAAGATTATCAATGAAAATGAAAATATATGATTAAAAAGAGCAGAAAAAGAGGAGAAAAGAAATGAAAAGAGAGAAAACACCAGGTCTGTCAAGCATTGCAGAGAGAGAGAGACAGTCCATGGATGCAATACCTGAAATCAGAAGGTAAAAATTTAGAAACAAGGGGAGTTAATTCCGTCAAAATGACGTCACACTTAAAATACACATCTATTGGAAACAGGGGGAGATAATTCAGTCGTTAACACCAAAATTGATGACGTCACACGCAAAAAATCCCACATGATGAAGTGATGAAGATATGGGGACGTAGGTGCAGGGGGTTGCTAAGGCGCCATCTTGGACCCCCCCCCCCCTCCCCCATATCGTCATCTATTCATCAAATAATGAACCAATGTTTTTGGAACTGATAGTATGGTATAAAGAACATTTATATTTATCTAAACAGTGTCCCGATTTTGGTACAGTGACGTTAGATTTGATACTGGGCTAAAGTTCTTCAACCCCTCCTTGCCCATTCCAGGCTTCTTCAGCAGTGGTCCAACATATACCCTCTTGAAACACAATGGAACTTTTGACTCAACCAATGATTTGTTCAGGATTAAGGGATAACGTATGCAGTGCTTCGGGACATTATTTAAATAGGCATGTGGGAAACAGATTAGGCTCACTAGATTTCGATTGCGATGTCATGGTGATATTGTGCAACTCGTTGTTGGTGAGAGCTTTGCCAATGGTTCTCCGTTAAATTGAATGTCTGCAGTCATGATAGATATATCATTGTCAGTAGCAGAGTTCACTTTGCTAATACTTTTCCTGACCGTGCTGATTTTATTCAGAAATGAATAACTAAACTTGTTGGACAAGTGTTTTTAGAAGGACAGCTTGGTAGGATGATTTCACATTTCTGACCCTTAAGAAATTTTGTGAGTTGAAAAAAAAGCTGCCTATGGTCCTTACCGCATTATTCTTTCCGAATAATAAACCTTCCTGAATTGAAGAAGCACAACTAACTAGGCGACATTATTCTCTATAAATATGTTTGTAAACGATTAGTTTAGTCCTTCGCCACCGCCTCTCCGCTTTTCTGCGGTTCTGTTTTTCCACGTTGGGTTTTTCATTATACCACGGGGCATTTTGGTCTGACAGTAATCACCTTAGTCTGTAGAGGTACACGTTTCTCTATCAGCGGTTCTATACCAGATGAGTACGCTTCACCAAGACACAGCGCTACCTAACGGTTTCGGAGGATTTCATGATTTCGTATAGTAGTACGCTCTCGCCCCACATTAGACATCCATCTGTCAAAATGGCTGGTGTAAGGTCCAGAGGAAACTCGGGCTTAAAGATATCTGTAATTAAGGTTAAACATATACTTTAATTATCAGGATTGTAACACAAGGCGGTTTAAATCAAGCATATGATTTGGCCGTGATAATGTGAAGATAAATTTTGCAAAAAAGTAACACATTTCTTTTTTAGCTAAAATTAAATAGGAACCAACGCTAGCCTGATATTTATTGTTTTAGAACACAGTGGCTATTCAAGTGGATCAGATTGGCGACTTCGGAGAGAAAAAAATGAAACATTTCAAATTCCTTTGTGTTTGAACAACGTAATTATTCTGAGAATGTAAAATCACATTCATAGGAGCGATGTAAACTTCATTGTGTCAGCACTGTACTCATGCCATCACAATCTTCTAAATAATCAGATCTTCTACACTGTTGGGAATCTGTAGTTTGACCAGCAAAACATGAAAAGACGCTTAGCATTGATTAGTGGCGCCATCTGGTGTCTATAGTTATAAAGCCGTCGGCCCTGATACCGACGTCCATTTCCGCTCGTACACGTCGGCAAGGGAGGAACCCAACCCAGAGACTAGATACAGGGCCGCGACACGCGACGCTCCACTGATAGGAAGTGCAGATATTCGTGCGAGCCTGTCATGTTACATAGAGCCTCATTGTAAATCGTCATTATGTCTCTGTTAATACGACACACAAAATCAAGTCTTGTTTGTAGATGTTTTTTTAAAGTATTGCAGAACTTTGTTAAATGTGATTGATGTTCGTTTTACGGACCTTTTATCTGGAGTTTTTGTACTGATGTACTTGTCTCAGAGGTGTTGTAGCTGCGAGCTTGGAAGTGTAGTCAAAGGAAGTGGCCGATGTTTCTCTAATGCGCTGCTTTCATTTGCAGGAATTCTCAAATGTTCCTCATTGTCAATGTACAATATCCAGGTACATTGTATTAGTACAAAGTACATGTACATTGTGACCTTTTACATATTTGAATATATACATGTATAGCTTAATGATAGTATTTGACAGCACTTATGAGTAATATGTAGGGTTGTCAACCTAGTCAAATTTTGGTAACCGGTTAATCGTACAATCTTCCGATCGAGTAACCGGTTAATCGGTCAATTTGGTAATCTAACCATAAACAACAAAAAACATATAATATCTTATCTAAAACGTTTTTACACCACAAACATACATGAATATACTACTAAGCATGATAGTGTGGTCGCCTATGTCAAGCTAAACATAGGAAACAGGATCATGTATCCTCAGTAAGTATATTTCATGGACAACAAATGTTGGAATACAATAAGGCGAGATTCAATTACAATTATATGCGGTAAAATTGTTCTTTAGAACAAAATTTGTTCGAAAAACGTTTTAAGACATGGTTGCACATTCAAGTGAGTACTCTTTAGATTATAGTTACTTATCCAATGTAAAAGCGCGTTCTACCGCTAAAAATTGATATTTTACAATTTTGTATTCTGGCTTCCTTTTAAAATATGTTCAGAATGTTCGGATTTACCTTGGCATAGCCTTGTGACATTGAAATTGATGTTAGAACAATGCTAGCCTTCAACAAATTTGTGTTTTCAAAAAAATAATTTCAACCATTGCTACAATTGTTTTGAAGTTATTGTAAATCACAGCTTTTAGTTTTAGCACGATTGTCTTGAGAACATGTGTGAGCAGTCTTGGCAAACAGATCTAATTGAAACCAGTTGATCTGTAGAGTACCAAAGCCTAGATGGTTCGTTGCTCTCGGCTTTCACGAACAGTTTTGGACAAGATATTGACGAGGTTTATCACACATTGGCAGTTTGATTGCAGAGGACACGCAACCCTATTCTAGGTCGAGCGCGTACATACGGTACGATGGCCTTATAACGAAGGAACCCCGACCAGGTCTATTTATCATGGTATCTTTGATAACATTGACTATTGCTAAGAGATTCGCAGAGGAAGAATGATATAGATTCTCTGATAATCGTTCACAATCACATTCACAAAGTGTTCGGGACAGAACAGCAGGAACACACGATGACCTGCGTTACAAATTGAAAACAGTCATCGTCAGATCAAATTCACGTCATTTTCATACGGGACTCCTAAGCGAAACGTCTGGACGTCTGGTCTCGGTTGCTCCAAGCTTGCTTTGAATTAACCAGTGGTTAGGGACAAATTTTAAAAAATCAATACAAGAAAATCGGGAACATCCGACTTCAGGAGGCACGGTAGTCTAGTGGTAGGACGCCGGGCTCGTGACCGAAGGGTTGCGGGTTCGAGTCACGGGATGGCATTTTGTTGTATCTTTGAGCAAGATATTTACTCCGCTTGTTCCAGTCTACTCAGCTGTAAATGAGTACGTGGTTGGGCAGTATTAGAATTGTTGACTCCGGCTGTATGCTCCTCAGGGAGTTGAAAAGGAATTCGCTAGTTGTAAAGGCCCTATAACCACGGACAATAATTTGTGAACCGCTTTGAGACGAACTAGGTTGTGATGAAGCGGTTTTTAAGAACCTCGAATTATTACTATTATTATTTTTATGTAATTGAACTGCTATATATTTGTTGAAACAGATTAGATGTGTTTCCTAGGTTTTCTTTTTCGTTTAAAGGCCTCGCTTCTTCTTGACAGCAATTTCAATATTTCACTACCACAAGTTGAAGTTAGCCAATATCTGAGCAAGTATTGCCTGAACGTCTGGACGTACGCCAAGGAAATACTTGGAATGATACGCTGTGCGATTGAACATTCAGTGTATTTTATCCGGAATACGGGAATGCAATACATTCTTCAATAGATTTGACGACCAGACAGGGACGAATCGTGTACGAAATAAATCACGAGATCTTGTCGTTAGGGTTGTCGGTATTATAGTGTTACCGCAACCAATCTGAGGGTGGGGAAGCTGGGAGGCTGGTAGGCTGGGGAGGCTGGGGAGGCTGGGAGGTGGATAGCCATTAGTTTTCATTCACATGAATACACCACTTATGCAATAATAACTTAAGTGTTTTAAAAACAATTAAGCAAAATAACATGATGCAAACGGTGATAGATGCGTGATACACAGAAAGCAATCAAGTTTGAGGACAAAAATAAAAAATGCACTTCATTATTGCAGAGATAATTCTCCGATGATTGCATCGTAAATGAGTACGGTCTTTTTATTGTGAAAGTGCATTAATTAAAATATACATTTCAACCACAGATAATTTCCAACTCGCCGTGGGTGGTATGGAGGAGTGAAGATGTCACGGAACAATATGCCATAATTTGTGATTGCTGGCAAATAGCATGTTGGTAATACGTCCGGATATCAGGTACACATATCTCCGAGAACGCTTTTAGTTTGACATAAATACTTCCTGTCACATTTTGTCTCAGGGCGCACGTGGAGGGCACACAGTGTCATGTACCTGTACGACGGGAAAACATCACTTTATATTACATGGGGGATTTAATTCATTTGTGCGTGGATTTTGTTCGACACAAGGGAGAGAAGATTATAAATTACACCACAGTCCTGACTGAAATCTAATAATACTCTTACGTCTTTTGGAAACAAATCACAACCTACCCGGGATATTGATTTTAAATACAATTACTTAGCTATTAACGTATGTAAACGAAGACCTTGTGACGCCTCGTCTCTATTGACCGAGAACATCTGTCGTCATTACCGACGTTTACTCAACATGGCGTCTCGTGTCATCCACGCGCTCAGTGGTGATGTGCACATTTTTTGTCGAGTAATTTTCTGTTTATTAAAGTGTGCATGTGCAACAAGAACTTATGATTAGACTTGTCAGGAAAATGTAAACTTTTAATCATAAATCAACGAACTAAAGAAAGATAACAGCATATTTTGAAATACAGGTAGGTCTATAAAGAAAGCAAGAATAAAAAATGTTTACTAATTTCATGTTTCATTCAAATCAGTTTAACGAACGATTAACCGGAAGTAATTTAATCTTGTTTGTAACAAGCATTTTCATTGGCTTAAAAAATATGTTATCGGCCCATAACGTAAAAAATGACGTCGACGTTTGTAACGTCGCTTTTGCTTGGCTGATACTGCAGCGCAATAATTTCTAAGAGAAAAGAGTCAATCAATACAAGTGGTTTCCACAGGGAATGTGTATAGTAGATTAAATTTTAAGGATTAACTTGAATATATTTTTCATGTTATGGAGCTATAACACAAAAAACCGGATGTACTCTCATCATAAACCGTTTCGCGGTTTATTTAGAGTACACTCCGTATTTTTGTGTTATATCTCCATAACATGAAAAATACATTCAAGTTAATCCTTAATAATCATTCGTTTCCTGGATGCGAGGCTATGATAATTTAGGTTTTCGATTAAACATTGATTAAAATAAATAGATAAACAAATGAATAGTTTAACATGGATTAACATGACTTCATAAATAAATAAATGATACAATATATAGATTAGACAATTAATAAATAAATAAATAAAACAATGAATAAATAAAATACGTTGTAATAAATACAGGTAAATAAATGAATAAAAACAGAACAACACACACACATCTTACAGTACAAATGTTGATAGTCTTCTATCACTGAACCGCTTAATAACACTGTACAGAACTATGTAATTTGTGTAAACGGAGCCTTATGTAATACAGAGCCAGTCACCAAAACTAGGTTTATTCCTGTGAGTTCCAAACATCCATCTATTGCACATTGAAATATTGGTTCCACTTGTGTTTGGACAAATTTGGGAATCTCACAAATGTTTCGAATGTATTCCAAACACCATATTACGGTCACTTATTCGATTTTATACACGACGTAAAACTTTCAAGCGAAGTTGCAAATCATTCACGTACTTAATAAATTCGGTACATCAAGATGCAACGCCAATGATGGGCCCTTGCATTATGACTCGAAAAATCGATAGCAGACGCTTTGAATGTTATTTCGAGAAAATGAGCTGGAAATCCTGTTAATTTCGAGATAAATGCCAACAAATACACGTCATTAAACTAGGTAAAGTAGAAAGGACTGTGTGTACATAGTGTTAAGCTGTTTGATTTTCAGGGCGAAAGATTTCATCGAATTGCATGTTTTTATACGGAATCCCGATAATCACTGTGTAAATAGCCAAGCGCAACAGAAAATATAAATTATTACCTTTTCATTACTGTTACCCTGTATCGCGGCACCACGGCGTCTGATGTCAGGCTACCGATCATCAATCATCTTATGGAACTGTGAAAACTTTAACTCCCGGCCCGATACATGACATGCAAGGAAGGAATGAAGCAGGGGTCTTAATTCAGCCACGGCTGCTTCATACCCGGTAACCTGATCATTGTTACATCATAGCGAGAAGCAAAAATCGTAATGTTCTGGTCTGGGATATAAAAGATGTTTAATTGACTAAATTATCTGACTTCCTTAATAGAATCTCTGGTGTTTAGTAGGATTTAATTTTCTATATATACACACATATTTACATATATACATGCAGAGGCGATTACCCAGCATCCTTTGTCGTTTTATATCGATATTTCGTATGTCATGTACTTTTGCAAAAGCTGTTTTACTAGAAACAACTTACTTTCTGTACATACACTCTATCGTATATACTTTCAGACGCGATAATCCGACATTTAAGACTGAAGCAGCTGGCCTTTCAGTCACGAGGATATGACCTTTCCGACACGAAATGACGACATTTCAGAGGGCATGACGTTTCAGGCAGACTCTACCTTTCAGGAACGCATACCGACCTTTTCTAGCAGATGGAAACAACATTTTAGGCGATACACGAAAAAACAACATTTCAAACACAAGGTCACAACATTTCAAACACAAAGACACAACATTTCAGACACAAGGATACAACCTTTCAAACACAAGGATACAACCTTTCAAACACAAGGTCAAACTATTCCAGACAAAAGGTCACAACATTTTAGAAACAAAGTCACAACCTCTCAAACACGAGGACACAACCTTTCTGACATAAGGACACAATCTTTCAGACACAAGACACATCAATTTAGACACAAAGACACAACAATTTAGACACAAAGACACAACCTTTCAGACACGAGGACACAATCTTTCAAACACAAGACACAATCTTTCAGATACAAGACAAAACCCTTCAGACATGAGGACTCAACCTTTTAGACAAGAGGACATAACTTGTGACACAAGGACACACAATTAATGATACAAGAGCACAACGTTTAGGACTCGATGAGACTGATTCTTTCAGACAAGAGGACGATGTTTTTTGTTTGTGTTTTAAAACATATATGACGACCCGACCATTTTCTATGTAAACGTTCCATGAATTAAGAGTATCACGATGGCCCAGCCGATGTTGCACACGCTCCTACTCCGACACTAGTACCTGACTGTATTTTGTTTTGATGTTTTCATTCTCAAATGCAAGGACGTCGCTTTCTGTTTACACTCGTCATTTGAGTATATATGCCGTTTAAAAATATGTTTTCTTTATGTTTAAGCGCGAAGTGCTGATATTTCTCTGTATGTACATCCGATTTAAGAAAATATTGCTTTTTTGACTATCATGACTCAAGGATACTGTTTACATTACAGACATGAGACCGTTAATCCTTCGTTTCTGTTTCCATGGAGTTGACTCCGATGCACTTCCTATGTTGAAATAGTGGTATTGGAGTTCAAATGCCGAATCAACAGACCAATCTGCTCTGATTTTCCGCCAATTCAATTGGTTTACAAGATAGACCGCCGAGGAGTTCTGACGGGTCACCAAGGCTGTTTTGCGATGCACGTGGTAACGTGATTCCCTGAGACATAATGGCGTTTATTCATATGATAAATGAAGCCGTACATACACGGGGTGATACTGCGGCGTGTTCAATACAAATACGATTCCTTACAGTACAATTTGGCTAAAACATGTCTGCCTTGATACACTGGCTATAACTCGTCAGATTGAACATATCGGCTGTTACACGTTGAATGTAAAACGCCTGTTGTAACATATTTGCTTGAACACGTGTGCTTTCACCACGTCTGCTTTAAACAACATCACATTAACAATATACAATGTACGTCGTTGGCAGTAACACTTCTGCTTAAACACCCCGCCTTTAACACGGCCATTGTACCAAGTGTCGACTATAACGACGGTTGGCTATAGCAACGTTGAAGTGAATATGACGTCTTTTTTAGCTTTTTCAGCTGCAGCATGTCGTTTATAACAACGTCGGCTATAAAGCGGGTGCTGTTACCCGTATGTTGTAACAGGTCGTCTGTGAAGCGTTGGTTCGGCGTCGACATCTGTTGGTGCCAAACGACAGTTGAATCACGTCGGATTAAAGAGATCGTCTGTAATACGTTTGCTTGGATACGCCGTTAGTAAATAGTCAGATTTAAGACGTCAGCTGTAATGTATCAGCTATAATATGTCAGCTTTAAAATGTCAGGTATAACACGTTGGCGTTTACCTGGTAGCTTTAACACTGGTGCTTTTATTGACATGTCGGCTGTAACACTTCAGCTGTAACTGGTTGGATATAAAACATCGGCTGTAACACTTCAGCTGTAACTTCTTTGATATTAAACATTGGCTGTAACACGTCGGCTGTAACTCTATAGCTGTAACTCGATGGATATTATACATCGGCTGTACACAAATTTGACAGTTCAGCTGTAACTCCTTTGATATAAATCATTGACTGTAACTCGTCAACTGTAATATGTCAGCTTTAACATGACAGGTATAACACGTTGGCATTTACTTGGAGGCTTTAACATTTGGGCTTTAATTCATATGTCGGTTGTTACCCTTCAGCTGTAACTCGTTGGGTTTAAATCATCGGCTGTAACACGTCGGGTGTAATACTTCAGCTGTATCTCGTAGGAGATTAAACATTGGCTGTAACACGTCGGGTGTAATACTTCAGCTGTAACACTTCAACCGTAACACGTCGGTTGTAACACTTCAGCTGTAACTCGCAGGAGATTAAACATTGGCTGTAACATATCGGCCGTCACACTTCAGCTGTAACACGTCGGCTGTAATATTTTAGCTGTAACTCGCAGGAGATGAAACATTGTCTGTAACATATCGGCTGTAACACTTCAGCTGTAACACATCGGCTGTAATATATCAGCTGTAACTCGAAGAACATTAAACATCGGCGTTAACACGTCGGCTGTAACCCTTCAGCTGTAACTCGCAGGAGATTAAACATTGGCTGTAATACTTCAACTGTAACTCGTTGGATATTAAACATCGGCTGTAACACGTCGGCTCTGTAAAACGTCTTCACTTGGACTTTCATTTCTATCTGATAATATCTCTACCGTTTTCCACATGCTGTTTGAAAAATAGAATTTGAAATATCGCCCGGCTTGTGCGTGCTGACTTCCTGATCTATTTAAACCGTACGCGTCATGCATGATAACAAACAAATCAACGTAATTCCGACAGTCATACCAATTTTATTGGATAATTACAATCTGAAAGTTATAGTGCAAAAATGTGTGATTTTTCATGTCTTTAACAGTGATAATGATCCTCACATCCACACGACGATACTGTACACACTGACCGCACCGGTACATTATCTAAACAGTACAGGAGGAAAATGCATAATATCATAAGGCGAGCATATTCCCATACATGTAGCATTAATACATGATCGCGAGAAGATTTCTACGGAGAACTACCAAAACAATATCTATTGGTATTCTACTACGACAACTTCTGTCTATTATAATTATTTTTTATAGAACAATACGCAAACGCTCTAAGCTTAGACATTTAAGGAATATTACAACGTCAGTCAAATCAAACTTTAAAAGAACACAACACCGTCTGTCGATGAACAATTTTTATAAATATTACACCCTCTCCGGATGTTTTACATGAATGCCACAGCGTCTTCATTAGATCTTAACAGGAATGCTACACCGTGTGTAGAATATAATTTTTACAGGAGTATTAATTAAACCGTCTGTTGATTTTAGCTTTACATGAATACCCCCAGTCTGTTGATTTTAGCTTTACATGAATACCCCCCGTCTGGTGATTTTAACTTTACATGAATACCACCCGTCTGTTGATTTTAACTTTACGTGAATACCCACAGTCTGGTGATTTTAACTTTACATGAATACCACCCGTCTGGTGATTTTAACTTTACATGAATACCCCCCGTCTGTTGATTTTAACTTTACATGAATACCCACAGTCTGGTGATTTTAACTTTACATAAATACCACCCGTCTTTTGATTTAAGTTTACGTGAATACCCACAGTCTGGTGATTTCAACTTTACGTGAATACCCACAGTCTGGTGATTTTAACTTTACATAAATACCACCCGTCTGTTGATTTTAACTTTACGTGAATACCCACAATCTGGTGATTTTAACTTTACATAAATACCACCCGTCTGTTGATTTTAACTTTACGTGAATACCCACAGTCTGGTGATTTTAACTTTACGTGAATACCCCCCGTCTGGTGATTTTAACTTTACGTGAATACCCACAGTCTGGTGATTTTAACTTTACGTGAATACCCCCCGTCTGGTGATTTTAACTTTACGTGAATACCCACAGTCTGGTGATTTTAACTTTACGTGAATACCCCCCGTCTGGTGATTTTAACTTTACGTGAATACCCACAGTCTGGTGATTTTAACTTTACGTGAATACCCCCCGTCTGGTGATTTTAACTTTACATGAATACCACCCGTCTGTTGATTTTAACTTTACATGAATACCCCCCGTCTGGTGATTTTAACTTTACGTGAATATCCACAGTCTGGTGATTTTAACTTTACGTGAATACCCACAGTCTGGTGATTTTAACGTTACGTGAATACCCCCCGTCTGGTGATTTAACTTTACATGAATCCCACCCGTCTGTTGATTTTAACTTTACATGAACACCCCCCGTCTGGTGATTTTAACTTTACATGAATACCCCCCGTCTGGTGATTTTAACTTTACGTGAATACCCCCCGTCTGTTGATTTTAACTTTACATGAATACCCAAAGTCTGGTGATTTTAACTTTACGTGAATACCACCCGTCTGTTGATTTTAACTTTACGTGAATACCCACAGTCTGTTGATTTTAACTTTACGTGAATACCCCCCGTCTGGTGATTTTAACTTTACGTGAATACCCACAGTCTGGTGATTTTAACTTTACGTGAATACCCCCCGTCTGGTGATTTTAACTTTACATGAATACCACCCGTCTGTTGATTTTAACTTTACATGAATACCCCCCGTCTGGTGATTTTAACTTTACGTGAATATCCACAGTCTGGTGATTTTAACTTTACGTGAATACCCACAGTCTGGTGATTTTAACGTTACGTGAATACCCCCCGTCTGGTGATTTAACTTTACATGAATCCCACCCGTCTGTTGATTTTAACTTTACATGAACACCCCCCGTCTGGTGATTTTAACTTTACATGAATACCCCCCGTCTGGTGATTTTAACTTTACGTGAATACCCCCCGTCTGTTGATTTTAACTTTACATGAATACCCAAAGTCTGGTGATTTTAACTTTACGTGAATACCACCCGTCTGTTGATTTTAACTTTACATGAATACCCCCCGTCTGGTGATTTTAACTTTACGTGAATATCCACAGTCTGGTGATTTTAACTTTACGTGAATACCCACAGTCTGGTTATTTTAACGTTACGTGAATACCCCCCGTCTGGTGATTTAACTTTACATGAATCCCACCCGTCTGTTGATTTTAACTTTACATGAACACCCCCCGTCTGGTGATTTTAACTTTACATGAATACCCCCCGTCTGGTGATTTTAACTTTACGTGAATACCCCCCGTCTGTTGATTTTAACTTTACATGAATACCCAAAGTCTGGTGATTTTAACTTTACGTGAATACCACCCGTCTGTTGATTTTAACTTTACGTGAATACCCACAGTCTGTTGATTTTAACTTTACGTGAATACCCCCCGTCTGGTGATTTTAACTTTACGTGAATACCCACAGTCTGGTGATTTTAACTTTACGTGAATACCCCCCGTCTGGTGATTTTAACTTTACATGAATACCACCCGTCTGTTGATTTTAACTTTACATGAATACCCCCCGTCTGGTGATTTTAACTTTACGTGAATATCCACAGTCTGGTGATTTTAACTTTACGTGAATACCCACAGTCTGGTGATTGCGCCGGAGTTCAATGCTGGGAACAAATACGGTAATTCCGTCGAAAAACAGAGGATGTCTATTTTAAGTCAGAAAAAACAACAACAAACAAACAACAACGAACGCATAATAATACCTCACGGGAATGTTACAAAGAAAGTCGACTGAACTTTCACCAGCGACATCACAGCTTCTCTTAGAATGCTCGTATCAACTTTTACACTTCTTTTACACGGTGTTCAAAGTATGATTGAATATTACATGGTGTACATTTAACATAAAACGCCGATATTTGTGTTTAAATGTTTCTCGTGAAGTTCTGTTTTAAAGACATACAAGAAATCGATGTTGCACACTTTTAACTCGACATGTTAGATAAGTACAGTAATCAGACTCAGACACAGGATCGCAACGTTATTATACAAGTGCTCAGTTTGTTTAAGTGATTATGTTTATTAGGTCAGCGTAGCAACCTACATCTTTTTTTACTAGTTTTCTACAAATCCTGTCATCGTTACATCAATCATACAATACAAACGTACTACTTGTAGTGTATTAGCTGGTTTTTTTTAGTGGTTACCTATGTTAGGTCAGACAGTGTAGCAAGTTTTAATGTTTTGGTAGTTCATTCTATTTTATATCCTTTGTTCATCATACACACATAATAATCATGGTGTAGTAGCTCTTTTTTAAGTGGTTACTTTTGAAGCACTTCTTTTTTAAGTGGTTTAGATCAGCGTGATAGCTTCAAAAGATTAAGTATTTTTTTTCTCTATATCCTTTTATCATCACATTTATCATTACAATACAAACATTATACATTGGAATTGTTGAAGTACTTATTCAAGTTAGTGTTGTTTCTACATTTGTCATTATTATATTAAATATTAAAATTTCTTTTTTACATCCTGTAATGATTTTTAATCGGGAACTGTTCGGGTCTCTCCGTCATACTGTTAGAGTAATCGGAAACCAATCATATCGTGACGTTAAACTACAACTTTCACGTAAATTTCCCGAGCGGTTGGCGAATTACTATTGTAATGGAAAAGGACACCATTAGAAAACGAGACATTGTTCCCGCAAACAAGACAGCTTAGCCATTTGTTTATTTAACTGCTTAGAATGCATCATGAACCAATAAAAGGGTAAAGTAGATTTTCTTTGCTTTTAGCGCAAACGACAAGGATTTAGGTGCACATTTTAAATATTCATGAAGATAGAGTTGTAAACGACGCAGTTTCGTTAGACATGTTCCGAGGAGCGCTACATGTACCATATCACTTCGAGTTCGCGCCCTTAACCAGTAGCTGCATTGTGTTTACCTATCCAATGTACTAATTAACCAATACCTAATCCGCACTCATTTAATATATATTTTAGGCTTAGTTTCAGTAATGTTTCATGTACAGTATATGGTGTTCTGAACGGCTTATGGGGATATTGAATGAGATGATTGATCTGACTTGGCAAGTTTGACAGCTTGTTAAATCACATAGTCGACACATACACATAAACTAATACAAGTAGCTTCATTCATCGACATCTGCTGAAGAGTAAAGCCGATTCTTAACAGTTTAGTTTCACGTGACATGAACGGAAACCTATTTACAAACATGTGTTCTGTCTCCAGCTAGATTTCATATTCATTTTTTCAACGTTGCCAAAAATAACGTGATGATCATTTTCTGAAGTAAATATCAGAAATATATATTTTTTCGGTTTAAATATTCATGAAAACTAAATACTTTTTTTAACCTGTATAAGTAATTAAACTTAAAACTGTACAGTTAAGAGCAGGACATTTTAATCTTAAATAATGACTGGATAGTTGTCTGATGCATCTTCAAATTGAAAAACAAAATTGACAAAATCAATTTTCTAATTGTGGATGTGAAACTAGCTGACATTTACCTGTGACATCTATCTTTTTATCGGCAGTACGCGGTCATAGCAAACCAGGGCGGTTCGTAAGTGAACAAAAACAATCATGCTTAAATTCCCATGTAATTGTAGGAAATACCGCAGTTCAATTAGATCATTGTCACGTACCAGGCTAAAGTAGTTGATAAATCTAACGCGTAGGAGTCGTGGCAATCGCTAGTCTGGCCCCTTTCGAATATGTCACTCACACGTACGGTGGTGCTGCATTTGAGGTTAGGATTTTTTCATCTGGATCGAAATTACCAAATAACACATAAGAAGAAATCTTTCAGACTGAAATGACCAATAGGATGGAAGAAATCGATATTGTCCACCGCTAACACAAGTTTTGTACCTCTGCCGTTTCCACCTACCAATACTAAAGGCATTGGTTTGACTAATGGATCGTCAGTTTTGTACAACACACATTCGTGAAATGTCGGAGAACAAGGCACCGGTCATTGGAGATACCCAAGGGACCTCAGAATGGCTATAATCCGGGAAATATAACACTGCGCGTGAGACATCTGTGGGTCAGAAGACATTCTTCTGAACGGAGCCGAGGGAGGCGGTCAGCCACTCCACAACCCAATTACATCTCGTGAAGATGTGCAGCTCGTGCGCTGATCAGTCGTTAGCTTGAAGAATGTTTTCTTTTAGTTCTACCAAACGTTGTTTATGATGATAGAGTTTCAGGTTCATAGGCAGTAGAACATGTCAGCTATGTAGTTTACTTTACGCTCTCAGAGTTGGGGTGCTATCATTCACAATCGGTAAATATGACCTGCAATTTTGTCTTTCAAAAAACAACGCGTTCACATAGATCTATGGCAGAACCATCTACTACCTATTCAATTTAACAGCAAAATATATCTAATCCATTTTTTCGTTCATTCACAACACATTCACATTGTAATTTGAAAAAAACAACAACCTATAAAATACTCTACATTGATGAATATAAACATCGGCCACTCTATGTGACAAATACAACATGTAAAGGCAGAAATGATATTTGAACTTAATCGATCATGTGTCGTTACAGGTATTTCTTACGATGACAGTGGAATCAGTGAAATTTCATGGAATCCAACGTATGATTATGAAAGCAAATTAACCAACAATTTCCTGTTTCTCCAGATGCATTCTGGGCAACAGCATGTGTTAAAATGAATTCAGTAAAAAGCAGCCACTAGTGTATGGAGATCTACTCCTATACCTGTTAATGTCGGTGTATCATGTAAGGGTAGGAAGGGAAATCAGTGTGCTCGGAGACGATTCCGAGTAGTTGTGTCCTCATTATTGTGAACCTGATGTAAATAGTCAATTACACGAAATATACGTTTAGATTGTTGTTTAATATACAATAAAAATATTAGCATTCCCCTCCTGAATGTGGTTATGGGACTTTTGTGGTACGAATATCCGGTTCACATCATGGTTCATAAGTTTATATGGATCAATGCCGCAATCTTTGCACTATTTTTATATTGTCTGTAATCGAGAAAAAAATTACTACGATGATTAGCCAAGCGCTCAGAACGAACTAGCATTGGACCAATAAACGTTGTTGGCGTATCGGCCTTAGTGTTGTAATGTCTGCGCCGATTGGTCCAATAGTTAGTCGTTCCAAGCATGTCACAAAACCGGTGTAATCGTCTCACCAGGGGATGTAAACAAAATGTTGTGTATCGTGTAAATAGCTTTGTACAGGAGATTTCTATTAGTGACGAGACGACATTTCGGCGTCGTGTCCCGGTACGCTCAAATGTCTCTACGTATATGTCTGTAATGTGATAATATATACCTCATCCAATAATTGGGACAATTTATTAATTCAATCTTTTGTTGGAAAGATAAAACATTTTTTATGATCTTTTAGCAAGACTTATACAGTTACTCTATACAAAAAGATGTGTGTGATGTTTAAAACCAATTTGATTTCCCTTCTGGATAGTAAATAACGTTGATACATATTACCCGTACAAATACGAACCATTGGGCAGGGATCTTTTTGTATCACGACCGTCGAAATGGCACTGAAGACTGATGATGAAAGACAATATCTGTTACAAATGTCTATAAATGGTAATAATGAACATTTCCTAAATTCCCTAAAAAACTAGAACGTGTCTAATGATATCATTAGATGATTTTCCCTGTCACCATAGTGAACAAGCACCAAACATGTGTGACACACGTGCGGAATGATGACGCAATGGTGGCGTCGCGTAATATGTACAAATGCGGTAAAGTTTCGTAGCCCTCGCTGCACACACAATCATCAAACGAGTCGCCAACGCAATTAAAAAAGGTTAACCAAACCACAGCCAAGCGCATTACGCAACGTCATTCACGCCAGCTAACGATGTTTTTCCTCTTCTCATTCACAACGTCTTACAGTTATCCTTCACTTGTTTAAAGTTGTTCCGTCATAATTTTCCATTGCATTTTCATTTGTCGTAACTTGATGTACACTTGATTCATTAGAGAAACCAGAAGTCGCAAATGCCTGGTGGTGACAGGTGTCTTGTTGAGATCTATTCCTGGTTGGCAATTGGTTAAAAGCCACCTTCTGTCACATAATCATCATAATAAGACATGACGTTGTTGTCAGTATCACGTTAGAGCTAGTCATGTACATCAGCCGCACCAGTTATTGATTTTATTTATGGTCATATCTGGAAGGATATTTATTTGCAGTATTCTATTTCGACCTTTTCCACTTTCATCACATTCACAAGTAGATAAAATAGATCACCAAGAATCTTGACATTCCTCCATATAACTCCTGCACGTGCGTATTAATTATTCCTCCTCCCTCCGAAATCAATTAGGATGTTTTTCCCGTCTTTTGATGCAACACAACACTCCAAGAGGTTCATCCGTCCCGTCCCGACAGTCTCCGGTCCCGTCCCGACAGTCTCCGATGATCACACATGATAAACCAATGCTGAAAACTACGCCACAAATAACTTCAAAGTACAATTGTGTATCCCCTCAAGATGAAAGAAATGTTGCCATGTACATCTTCGTCATTTATGGTGTGAAAATAAAGTGTATTTTCACCATGTTGAGCTGAGCTGTTGGCACGGGGTTGGACGGATTGCTGGCGTAACACCGGTAGGGATCACCCTGATTAAGAGTCATCCCTAGGTAGAGGTCATCCTTTGGTCAGTCCCTTTTTCAGGTCTGAGTACATTGGTGGTGGATAACAAGCCAGAGCCACGTCATATTTAAAACCCGCTTGAAGGTATGTAGGACACTTCGAGTTACCTTCCTCTTGTTTCATGTCCGGTTCTGAAAGAACATGTGTAAATAAGTAAATATACTATACATTTAACACTGATCAGAAGTGTTGATAGACATTTGTTTGCTGTTAATTTTGTTGTTGTTAAAACCTTTCTTTATCATTGCGAAGATAAATTGAAAATAGAAACATTAAGGTCAAACGCATAAATGCTTTACCGGTTACCAATGCCCATTATAAGATACGGGCAAATATATATAAAACACATTGGTTTTCACCTTAGGATATAGCAAATGGTGCGAAACAGTTAATGTGGAAACACTATTGACCCTCCGTGTCCAATTGTGTGTGGCATGATATAAGTTTGTTGGCCATTTGGTACCTACTAACGTCACTTATATTATTTCCCGCCGCTGTTGTTTATTTATCTTTCCTTCAGAAAGAGGTTTTCATGAACGTTTTCTGTGATACAATTAATAACGCGGAATACAAAGAAAATAAAGCGCACCATTTATCCTCCATAGGGATTGGAAGTCAAGCACTGCAATACTAAAACCAAATTCATCAAACTTCGTAACAGCAGTAGCATTCATCTGCGGACATTGAAATGAGTTACGTCACGCTAAAATTTGATTGGGTCACAGGAACATGTACACGATAAGCGCGTTTGATCAGAAAGCCAATATATTTTACTGTATGGGGCTCGCGAATTTACAGCTCCCTCTGCAATAGCCTGCAATACAGAGAGGCGATAGGAAAAACTACGCTGCCTCGAAGCAGGAGTTCGTTGCATTTCGCGGTCGTAACCGTGTGGCACTATATTGGTTTTCTAGATACTCATACGAAACAGTCCTATGTGGCGTAGCGTACCCAATCTAATTGTCTTATTACGAGTATGTCTTATAATACTTATAATTTTAGCATCATTTTAATTTTACCTAATTTTAAAGGCAGGAATTACTTTTAATTTGTAAATGAAACACATTTGAATTAAATAATTAATGAAAACGAATATCTACAACACACTTTCAAGTGTCCTTAAGCACGAAAGATCTAACGAAGACAATAAGTAAGAATTGTAGTTTTCAAAAATGTCATTTAAAATTAATTAAATATTCAAACTGATAGGTTTACTTCAAGAGAAAGGAAAATGACAGTGAAATAAATTCCGAAATCTCAATTAGACTTGCTAATAATTATGCAAAGACAAATAATTTCTAGCCTATTAACGCCTAGTTAAAGATTAAGACTGAAATAACAATTAAGATTATAAAATTACACTCACTTTCACCCTCTCACCTTGGGTATAATGGAGTGGAGGATGGTTTGAGCGGAATATTTTGTTGGCGTTCGTACTTCCCTCTAGTAACCACAAGTCGGTACAGGAGGGAATAGAATCTGAAACGATAAAACACAGGATATTATAAATCATTTTTCTATTTGCGAGACATTTATTTTAACGTTGACCTGCGAGGAAACTCGAACATCTCATATTGATGTTGATATGGTGTTTTTACGTGCATCGACGCACGTGATGTACAGCTTTTATGATATATCACAGTGGCCACTATTGTAATTAAAGCAAAGTCACATAGCGTTTGTGTTGTATCGGAGGGACTATTTTTTGTAATTTATACCAAAGGCATGCAGCGTTTTCGTCATATATGAGTGTTATTTTTGTAACCTTTCACTAAAGAATACAGCATTGTTGTCATACACATTGACCTACTCTTGTGACTTATGATAAGGACGTACTGTGTGTGTCGCATCTGTGAAATTACTCTGCTTATTTACACTTTTGACACGCAGTGCTAGCAGCATTTCCGCTGAACCAATCTGCTAATTTACACCAAGTTCGTATAGAATTAGTGTCATGTCCGAGGGATTACTTTAGTAACTAACACATTAAATGACCATGAGTACCTGGGAATTTGTTACAGCTTTTGTTTGACCAAAACTAAAGTGTTCAGAATAATTTTACATGTTTTAGAGGTATACATCGACTTTCGGTAAAAATGCCACCCCAATGATGATATATTTTAAGACGTGTAAAAGTATTCTAAACACCTTAGTTTAGGTCCAAATATAGCTGTAACAAATGCTCAGGTCCCAGTGTAAACGACTCTTTGGAGGGTAGAAGAACAGCAGTATTTTAGTCACATCTACAAATTCTGCCCCTCTTACCATAATTAGAGCCGTATGACCGTGTGACCTACATATTGTAAATTGTGTTTAATATCTAACCTTCCTTCTGTCGGGCTTTGTATTTGTATTAACTAGTTATTTATATAGCGTGATAAGCTAGGAATTACGTGGTTTCTTCAGAATCGTCAAAAGTATGTTGATTTCAATTCAGAGTAAAGATCCTATATCAGTGCCTTTCTGTTATGTTATATTATTGTCTGCATCGTATATAATATTCTCGCACTAATCAGTTTTTGCAAGAGAAGGAGTAGAATAGTACTGGCTTCAATTAAAATATCACGCGAACTTAAGAGACAACATGGATTTATTATCATTTTGATTGGAAGCCGAACTCTCCTTGATATATCCTTATAATGCTGAGACTAAGCAAAAGCCAGTTACAATCACCGTATTTAAAGTCAGTGGTATGACTGTGTGGGGAATAAAGCCCTCAGCCTATCGCATACGAGACAAGTGATAACGTCAAGGTCACGAAAATGAACAGACATATATCAAGTGTGACTGAATGAAGAACAAACACCCGTTCACAAGATCTTCAAACAAGAACAAACAATTAAGATAGCGAAATTGGTACTAAACAACCCCAACTGCATGTTAATCAACACTTTGATTTAAATCTCAAGTGTAACTTTTTATGTGAAGAGGGTATTGTAGCTATATGTGTATCACCAGTATACTGACGATATCTAGATAACAGAGCTAATGAAGGAAAAAGAGGTTTGGGAGCTATCGCGGCGGGTGCCACAGGCAATACAGGAATTGCATGGTGCACTGGTTCTGCTTCATTTTCGTTCGTGTAGGTTCATTATGTAGATCCTGCCGTGTTTTCTCGGACTTATGTAATTTGTTAATCGTGTGCTGCTTAACTATAGCTTACCTTTGGGTATCCTCGTCCTTGTACGTATGAAGGCCACTTGTGGGCGTGTCCGCCGGTTAATGATCGGACGGCCTGAATTTTGCATCCCTCCTCGATTACACATAGAGCAGAGTACATATGTGATGGAGGCGAACGCACCAAGCCCGACCAGCGAACCTATCACTATTCCGACTAGGGATCCTCCAGCCCTACAATAAAAAGGTTCATATACATAGTAAATGCTAGTGTCCATTCATAAAGGATTCTACCAGCAGCAACCAGAGCAAACAAACATTTCTTGAAGAAATGTATTGTGCTTTCTCTTCAAGCAGGGATAACTTCACGTTGATTCGGAACACTATCATTACGCTTGGTGTTGGATTTAAGGTTTGAGGTTGTTGGGTTTGCAGTGTTGCTTGACTAGAAATGTTCGCTGTGATGTTAAGTTTGTGGATAAAACCTTACCCCGAAATCTGAAAAACAGCATTGCTGTTAAAATGGCATTGAGCACCGTATGGGACACTGACCCATCACCTATAAAACTGAATATCACATTCAAAACTGTACACTCAATATATGTATACTGTGAAATCACTAATTTTCATGTGGTTTTGAATTTCGTTGATTGATATACGAAATAATTGCAAGTTTGATATAAAGCAATTCTCCGCTTGAGTAGATACTCGTAATCCATGAAGTCATGAACCAACGAAATCGTGTTTTGTCGGGAATTCACGAAATTTGGGCCCCACGAAAATATCTTATTTCATATTATACATTGTAATGCTGACACCACTGTACCCAAATTGTGACACTTTTTAGATTAATATCAATTGTTTTTATGCCCTACTATCAGTTCCTAACATGTTTGTTCATTTTTCATAAAAAGATACTATCCACTTTTCAACTCTATCAAAATTTGAAATTTCGGGCGCGTGGTTCTATAGAAAGAACGCGAAATACTATCAGAGTTACGTAGGACCTTGAACCGGCGTTACTGTGCCTGGAAAGGGCACTTCCGGAATTTTGGAGAATATTTTGGGATAAAGGATCAATATCGGCAGAAAATATGCATAGTTGAAATATTTTAGAGTCAACGGGGGTTCTGAGTAAATTTCTTCTCCAAAATATACAGCATTTGATACAGCATTTGATATAGCGCTCTATCAAGCTAACATATAAGCCACTCTAAAGCGCTTGGTTTAGCTAGCATTAGTTTGGTTAAAACAGACTTTGGAAAATGATATCCAAATAAATAGCGTCGTACGCCACGTAAATCATGAAAGCACAGCATTTCGTCCGGTCACATTACACTGACAACGGGTGAGCCAGTTGTTGCCATTTCTCTAAATGCTTCACGTTAAGCAGGGAATAACAACTACGACATAAAAGTGACCAAGTTAATCTGCTGAACCCATTGCAATATTAAGGATGTGTATTATATTACTTTCTATTTCTAACCACCTTTCATTTCCTTGCGCCTTGCTTGGCAAAACCTCACTTTTAGCTTTAACGTTGAACGTTCGCCCAGGTGAGGAAGGCATTGGGTTCTGTTCCCAGGCCGGGATATACCAGAGTCCTAAAAAATGGTAGTTGGTATTCCGTGTTTAACGTTCAGCTTTTAGGGAAATGACAACAACTGGTTCACCCGTTGTAAGTATAATGTGAACGGGTGGGAAGCTATGCTGGGTTCCATCGGTATGGTATTTCAGTAAGATATCACTATAAAGTCGGCATCAGATCCGCACTATCACAAGGATGCAAATACACCAACATACCGTGTCTCCGGCACATATACACACATGCACGCTTACACAACACACATAGAGGCACGTCTTTAAATGACCTTAGGTGTTAATAGGACATTATTATTTTTTACACCAAACCAAACCAATCATATGATTCTGGTGGTTGCAATCGTTAAACCCGAAATGAATAAAATCATTGACCAGACATTTCATACAATGGTTGTTTTATCTAATTTACACTGGTTGAAGATGAAACCGTTGCATCCAAACCATCAAGGGTGTCTTTCTGGTCTTTTCTTTTGCAGTCAGCTGGTGGTTACCTGATTTTTGGTAGCAAAACAATAAAAGACCATCTTTCGTTCTAACGCTTACTTTAATCAAATTATTATACTAATAAATAAAATCCCTGGCCCTTAAAACTTATATTTAGACCCAAAAATCTTATAAAAAACGGACATTTAGAAGTAAAGATAAGCATTTGTTTTTGATATACCAGACATCGGGTGGCGGCCATTATGAATTTTCGCGTCTGGCCGAGTTAGCCAACATTTTCACGAGGTTCACCCCAGCTCATTTTAATCAGCACCTTCAAATAGACTCAAATCAACTCTGTAACCTTTGTCCGTGGAAAATGGTCCCGGGACCACATTGTGGGAACTCTACTACGTACTACACTGTACAAAGAACATGAATGTATGTTTGGAATATATTGCGAGACGAATTTCACAAGTACTGTTTGATTGGTTGCGAATGACGACATCACGCACCAATCATAGAGTGGATATAATCAACTAATAATTTGTCTCGTATTGGTAAACATGAAAGACCTCTGCAATTTCTGAAAAATAACGTCGGTAAGACTATAAATTGAAGAACCGAAAGAAATACTAATTCCAACTCAATTACTGGTCACTCTACCGCAAGGATACTGAACTTATTTCAGCTAATTGCTTTGCAAATAATATCACGGTACCAAAAAGAGTCGATAAATTGTTACACTGACCCAGTTTTTGACCTAGTTGTGGTCTCCAGCACTCAGTAATTCAGAATCCTTCAATTTGCTTACAGTGAAAAAAAGGCTACACACTTTCAAGAATGGTATAAAATTGTACAAAAAATGCATTTTTTAAAGTCTGTTATTCAGTTTTTCTTTAACAGACAACAGTGTTACAATGTACACTGTGGACATTAATTCGAATATCTGGTACCGGGCCTGGAACTCATGGACTTATCATACGAGTGATAAACTTCCTAAATATAAATTTTATGACCCAATAGACACACATATCAACGTTGAATACTTTACGTTATTTTTATTTCAACTGTGTGTAGTATAGAGTGTCTTAGTGTTATATCATAAATCATAAAGGCCGATACATAAATGCTAATATTTTATTATTAATGTTTTTAGCTTCTAAATAAAATTCATTTGGCAAAATAATTTAAAACTGGAAAATCTATCATATCGGAGGAAGGCCTTAGGAAATCAAAGAAGCAATTATTTACATTGCATTGTGTAAACCGTCAAAGTAAAATAAAATAGACGTAACCACACATACATTAAGCAGGTGCAATCAACACGATATCATATATACCACTGGGAGAAGCTATCTGTTCACGAGGTGTAGGTACTCCCTACGGTACTTCAGGGATCTGTCATGATACCTCACGATAAACCCAAACCACTTTCACAGTTACAAGTTACACTGTAACATCGATCACGGTCGACAAGGTCCGTGTAATCAGTCATAGTTGACACCAAAGTTCCCAAAGTGGGAAATCTCGTCAGGTCGAAAAATGTAAGTAATAAATCATAATTAATATAATTAATAAAAAAATGAAAGAAATACCAAAAGAAAAAAGAAAAAAAGAAAAAAGAAAATTGAATAAAGAAAAAATTAAAAACAAATTAAATAAAAGTTAATGAAGAAAAAAATAGCAATAAATAAAAAAACCCCGAAAAAACCCGCTATATTAATATACAAAATCTTGAATTTGTTAAAAGAAAGTGTCATCTACATTTGTAGTTACATTGTAATGCAGGTTTTGAAGAACATGGTCGATGCTTGAGAATTTGCTCCCAATTATTGAATCTTAATACAATATAAAACCGTCATTAAAAATAAGAAATCTCATATTTCAAGCCTGAATTTACTTTCAATCTCAACAATTATTTTATCGTACAGTACACATAGGTAATTTAACAAGTAATATAACATTTCAGAGAAGATGTTACAATACAGCTTTATCAAAATGATAAAACAAAATGCTTCGACAATTTCAGTTTTTCTCCTAAAAATCGATTTATAATGTTGACGCACGTTGACAAAAGATGAAAATCGCAAGATTATCTTTCAGATATGATAAAAGAAAAATCAAACACATATGGCCAATCTTAATGACAAATGGGCAAATAATGACAATCAATATAAATGGAAAACAAAAGGAACTGACGAAACGCTAAAACGTAATGTAATACACAATGAATGTCAACAAAACTGCAGACAAATCCACGTGCGCCGGAAGTGTAAATAGTTCCTGCTCCACATGTGGCACCTGTCATCAGCTATGGAATTAGCTTTATTCCGATCTGGTTTAGACAGAACGGGTACGTCGTTAGTATATCATACCATATCCAGACACCTAAATCACGGTATGATGTTCCTGAGACCTGTTTATAACAGTACAGCGGATGATGTTCCTGAGACCTGTTTATAACAGTACAGCGGATGTTTCAAGCGAGAGCTTTCTACACACAGTTAGTGGATTATCCGCTACACTGATTCACAGATAAGAACAAAAATCGATTTCGACGATCTAAAATCACATATGGAAACTCACACTCTACTGTATAATGCTTTGTGTTCAGGTAGCAACATATTTAGGTATCATTTAATGATATTTTTGAGTCGAGGATGTCAGAAATACGTCTAAATGAGTCACTCTGTCCACTTTTGTAAATTATATTTCACTAGCCTTAGGATACGAACATGTCAGAGAAAAGTGAGTGTTAGATATAATTATTCAATAATACATAACCGTTTTAATGTGTTCGTTACTGAGCGGATACGTACGATGAATCTTGTCCTTAGTGGCCTCGATCCCTGAGGGTTTCTATCCGCCGCTATTAGACATGACAACACACTTCATTCGTGACAATTCAAAACGAAAGCCAGTCCAATGCTGATATCTTTATACGCTACTTTGTTTCATTTCTTAATAAAACCTGCAATTATTTCGCGCTTAAGACGAGAAATGAGAATTATGCTGACAATTTATTTTGTTTTCATTACTTCAGTGATACGATAAAATCGATAGTTTAATCCGTCTCCTTGAACTCAAAATATCTCTTATCTTAGTACATAGCTATCTCACCATATGCTAGGATGAGAAATGAATGCATGCAGATGCAACACCAATAGACATGCGAATTCATTCCATACTAAGAGAGAAGTATTGTTTTAGCCTACGAGAGTAAGCTTCGAAAATACAGTCTAATCTGTTTGCAGTTTAAAGGCTTTTCGAACCACTGCCTGATCCTTCTTAAATCGGATTATGGACATTCGCCCTCTAGCAAACCTATTCTTAGTCGATAATCAGCGTTTGAAGAGACGTTATATAGGTCTGCTAGAGGACTAGTTGTTGGGAATAAAAGTACCTTTGATGAAAAATCCAATTTCCCCAGACATAAATAATTGGTGACTGTCTTAACGGAGGCAACAATAGTACCTCTTGGACTATACAGCGACCCGGCGATCAAGTACGGAATTACGAGCCAGGTGCAATTCCGACACTGCCATCACAGGGATGTAATCACTCTTGGCAGCCATTACCGACAGCGCCCCTGGTGTACAGTTGTCACTCGGACAAAGTGTTCCCACCACAGAGTACAGAGTCCGTATCATGTCATCTATTACTATTGTTAC
>NW_018408623.1:9823-9901 GCF_002113885.1 Mizuhopecten yessoensis | reverse complement strand
TAGTCACCTCAGCATGTGGTTCCCCATACAATTGCATCTATTACTGTTGTTAGAGGTCAACATAATGTACGGCCTTAA
>NW_018408623.1:7857-8324 GCF_002113885.1 Mizuhopecten yessoensis | reverse complement strand
TAGTCACCTCAGCATGTGGTTCCCCATACAATTGAATCTATTACTTTTGCTAGAGGTCAACATAATGTACGGCCTTATGTCAGTATGTCACTAGTCACCTCAGTATGTGGTTCCCCATACAATTGTATATATTTCTATTGTTAGAGGTTAACAGAATGTACGGCCTTAAGTCAGTATGTCACTAGTCACCTCAGCATGTGGTTCCCCATCCAATTGTATATATTACTATTGTTAGAGGTTAACAGAATGTACGGCCTTAAGTCAGTATGTCACTAGTCACCTCAGTATGTGGTTCCCCATACAATTGTATATATTACTATTGTTAGAGGTTAACAGAATGTACGGCTTTATGTCAGTATGTCACTAGTCACCTCAGCATGTGATTCCCCATACGATTGAATCTATTACTATTGTTAGAGGTTAACAGAATGTACGGCCTTATGTCAGTATGTCACTAGTCACCTCAG
>NW_018408623.1:0-3772 GCF_002113885.1 Mizuhopecten yessoensis | reverse complement strand
GGCCTTATGTCAGTATGTCACTAGTCACCTCAGCATGTGGTTCCCCATACAATTGAATCTTTTACTATTGTTAGAGGTCAACATAATGTACGGCCTTATGTCAGTATGTCACTAGTCACCTCGGCATGTGGTTCCCCATACAATTGAATCTATTACTATTGTAAGAGGTCAACATAATGTATGGCCTTATGTCAGTATGTCACTAGTCACCTCAGCATGTGGTTCCCCATACAATTGTATCTATTACTATTGTTAGAGGTCAACAGAATGTACGGCCTTATGTCAGTATGTCACTAGTCACCTCAGTATGTGGTTCCCCATACAATTGAATAAATCTATTGTTATTGTTAGAGGTCAACAGAATATACGACCTTAAGTTAGTATGTCAGTAGGTACCTCAGCAAATTGTTCCTTACACTTTATTTAATATATTGGTGATCACTTTACAATTCAAAAATACACATCTCCATTGGTAAATGTTAAAGAAACTGTTGTGAAATGAAATAATAATTGGACGAAATGAAATAAACAGTTAGAAAATGAGAAGATATATGCATAAAATACGTATTGGATTTTAATAGTTGTTTTCATATAAACTGAAATCATACGGTGTAATCTTTGGTTGACAATCACTTTTTGCATTTATATCATTATATATTATGTCATATTATGTAGTTTTGCACTCGTATTATTTCGCTTTACCCTTAACCGCTTTCCATCTCAACTGCTATTTCCAATATTACAAATAAGAACAAATATAAACAATACAATCAGCAACTGTAATGTTATAGCTCACTTTATTTGTAAGCGTATTAAAGTAATGTTCTTGAGATGATAAACACTATTAAATTAGATTTGGTAATTAAAGTTTCAAACATTTTGTTTAGATCCACTGAAGGAAGGTAACTGCCAATGCACCATCCAAAGCTGCAGCTAGCCAGTGCCTTGTGGTGGCCATTTGCTTAAAACCCAATTTAATCGTTTAAACACATTGTTTTTGAGTCTGGTATTGTGTTATATTTATAAAAAAACGACGTTTGTACCTCAAACCGGTGATATAGTATCTCTACACAAAATTTAGCTGTTAGAAATAGGTGTATGGTAAGTCATATACAGTTATCCGCTCTGTATACCCCACGAAAATAACCAAGTCGAGAAACAATTCGAAAGACATGCTTTTTTGTCTTAATTTTGCTTTCAATTTCACAAAAAAGTAGGGTTTTGTGTGTCGTCAAGCTAAGCTTTTTTTTTGCAGACGAATATTTGAAAGAAAAGACTGACTTACTGCAATTCCACCGCCTTGTCTAATGCTTCATTGCGAAGTCACAATGTTATGACGTCATGTCCGCTGTCTTAATTCTGGTGTCTCTATGTGTGATATGACTCGAGGAATACGCCAAAATATGACATGGATGTATGATATATTATCTAAGTACAGGACGACCCATGCTAGTCATGATGTAGCTTTCTGTGATCTCTTCTCTTCCTCTTCAGACACATGTATGCCTTACCCTAATAAAGCCCCTCCTGTTAGTGCTTCAGGAAAAATCATTTCCTTCAAATAAAATTGGTAATTTTTGGGTTAGCTTCTGAACAGTTCCGATACAAAGTGCATTCTGTATGACTTCAACACTGACAACGTTTCATTTAAAATTCGTTTTCAATTGTGTATTGTGCTTGACTCTAAAATCTTTTGATGGGCCATCACCACTATCCCTTGGTTAGTAATGGTCTTGTGCGTAGTGTTTACAATAATCTTTCCACGGAATTCAATCCTTTTAAAATTACAGCGTGAAGCGTAAACTTGCAAGAATATATCGCTTTTAACCTACGAGTTCTTTATAAATCCAATTTTGTAGTGGTCCCTTGCAATTTGTTGTTTCGCTTGTGTCTAAAGTATCAGAGACGCTGAAGATATAGAATTTTACAGACATGTATTTTGTTTTTTATTATCGATCGGCAAAACAACTGTTTGCATAATTGTTTGTATTACCAGCACTCGACAAGCAGGAAACAGGTTTTGGGACAAAAAAGCAATAGATATAAGGATCAACTTTCCACGATTAATTAAATGAGTATAGGGGGATAGAGCCAACTTAACTCAAGTACATTCTACATACGATGCTACGATTGCACAAAATCGAAAGGAAAAATGTCTAAAAAAATCAATGTGAGATCATAATGCTAAGTACATAAGTAAACACGTTAAATATGCTTTTAATTGTTGCCACTGAAATAAATCATTACATCATTTACCAGCAATCGGATCAAATACGAAGAACATTACGCGTAGTCACTCGCTGACGTAGTATCATTGTGACTTCCAAAGTTTCAGTTCACCAAAGGGTTACCTATGGCATGCAATTTAATCACATACATGTTCAATACCCATTGGTCAGAGATATTACAGTGTCGTGTGTACCTTAAATATTATACAGGATCCCAGTTTTCCCACCATAGGTACGGTACGTGATTTATTATTTTCTCTTACATAATAAATTGGAGGCCGTAACTACTCGTTTCCTGTAAAGGCCTTTTGCAACGGTTATTGTATGGACACAGCAGAGATTAAATAGACCCACTTTCTTTGATATTAAAATCCTTGATATAAAATCGTTATTATTTTCTTTATATTAAAAAATGGTTTCACATATTGTAGAACAGCATTTTAAAGGCTATTGCTACTAATTTCTTGTTTAAGCATAGACCCAAACAAGCAATATTGGCGAGCATCGAGTATAACGTTGTAGACGGACTGAAAATGCGTCGAGGTCAGTATGTTTATACCCCAGCACAGTTTTATTTATGTATAAGCTATCAATACATTCTGGTCAAGTTTGCTATTCTTTGAGCACGTGACATAGTTTGAGAACGTCGGACAAGCATTCATTTGAACATTGTTAACCTTTGAGGCTTTAATCTGTTATTGAGTCAACCTAACTGTAACAAAATCAATAGAAGACATTTCTTTTACCTTAAACAGCACCCCGTCCGTACGTGATAATATTGTTTATATCAGGACTGCTCGTTCTTTGATACAGTAGAGGCAATGTCACAATCAAAACCAATTATTCTGCATAGACATGATGTATATTACCAACAACCGTGAACATGGTACGTTATCAGATACATTACCGCAAAGTGGAACCGTAGATCTCTGACAAACAGCGATACACATTTCAGTAGACTGCTTGCATTTCGTTGTATGTTAGACGACAAAACGTTTTTACGTCATCATTAGTTAGATAATAATCACATGGAGGTTGGCGATTTGTGATATTAACTCGATGTTTCTACAGTTAGAAACAGTAGTACAATATTTCCTTTGCGACGTCACTTCAATTATAAAATATCAATACACTTAGCAAATTTCATTACAATGTACTTTTCTATTGTTTTTTTTTATTAAGTTCTATATTTTTTAAGGATAAAGGCATCATAATTTCATATCTAATCTAACAATTTAGATTTTTTGTTCCGGTGAATAAGTGGTAACATTAACCTGAAATAAAAGACGACCTCGACTTTCTCTCGGTCAATATCGCTTTCACATGTCAATGTAGTCACATATTTACCTCAACAATGTCCATATTTGATCAAATCTATCCAGTAAATTACCACAATAATGCAATATACTAAATGCACATAATAAATTACTTTATTATGCTTAAACATCAACTTATTATGTGGATCATTCCTATTCGTGATACATTATATTAGATATCACTGACATATTGCAATACACTTTTCTATATATCTATGACATATTGCA
>NW_018408622.1:952295-968498 GCF_002113885.1 Mizuhopecten yessoensis | reverse complement strand
CTAAGGATATATATAAATCTTGACCAAGGGTGTTTTCTAGTAAACTGCGACCTAAGGATATATATAAATCTTGACCTAGGGAATTGTTCTAGTAAACAGTGACCTAAGGAAATATCTAAATCTTGACCAAGGAAGTGTTCTAGTAGAACGCGATCTAAGGAAATATAGAAATCTTGACCAAGGGAAGTGTTCAAGTAAACCGCGACCTAAGGAAATTTCTAAATCTTCAACAAGAGAAGTGTTCTAGTAGATCGCGATCTAAGGACATATCAAAATATTGACCAAGGGAAGTGTTGTAGTAAACTGCGACCGAAGGAAATATCTAAATCCTGACCAAGGGAAGTGTTGTAGTAAACTGCGACCGAAGGAAATATCTAAATCTTCACCAAGGGAAGTGTTCTCATCCGCGACCTAAGGAAATTTCTAAATCTTCACCAAGGGAAGTGTTCTAGTAATCCGCGTCCTAAGGATATATACAAATCTTGACCAAGGAAAATGTTCTAGTAAACCGAGACCTAAGGATATATATGAATCTTGACCAAGGGAAGTTTTCTAGTAAACCGCGACCTAGGGATATATATATATTGACAAAGACACGTGTTCTAGTAAACCGCGACATAGGGATATATATATATTGACCAAGAGAAGTGTTCGCATCCGCGACCGACGGAAATATCTAAATCTTTACCAAGGGGAGTGTTCTAGTAAACCGCGAACTAAGGATATATATACATCTTGACCAAGGGTGTTTTCTAGTAAAATGCGACCTAAGGATATATATGAATCTTGACCAAGAATCTTGACCAAGGGAAGTTTTCTAGTTAACCGCGACCTAAGGATATAGATAAATCTTGACCAAGGGTGTTTTCTAGGAAACTGCGACCTAAGGATATAGATAAATCTTGACCAATGGAAGTGTTCTAGTAATCTTGACCAAGGAAAGTGTTCGCATCCGCGACCGACGGAAATATCTAAATCTTCACCAAGGGAAGTGTTCTCATCCGCGACCTAAGGAAATTTCTAAATCTTCAACAAGAGAAGTGTTCTAGTAACCCGCGACCTGAGGAAATATCTGAATCTTGACAAAGGGAAGTGTCCTAGTAGAACGCGATCTAAGGAAATATAGAAATCTTGACCAAGGGAAGTTTTCTAGTAAACCGCGACATAGGGATTCGCGATCTAAGGATATATCAAAATCTTGACCAAGGAAGTGTTCTAGTAAAACACGACTTAAGGAAATTTATAAATCTTGACCAAGTGTAGTGTTCTAGTAAACCGCGACATAGGGATATATATATATTGACCAAGAGAAGTGGATATATATAAATCTTAACCAAGGGAATGTTCTAGTAAACCGCGAACTAAGGATATATATACATCTTGACCAAGGGTGTTCTAAATCTTGACCAAGGGGGTTTTCTAGTAAACTGCGACCTATAGAGATATATAAATCTTGACCTAGGTAATTGTTCTAGTAAACAGTGAACTAAGGAAATATCTAAATCCTGACCAAGGGAAGTGTTTTAGTAAACCTCGACCTCAGGAAATATCTAAATCTTGATCAAGAGAAGTGTTCTAGTAACCCGCGACCTGAGGAAATATCTGAATCTTGACCAAGGGAAGTATATATAAATCTTGACCAAGGGAGTGTTCTAGTAGAACGCGATCAAAGGAAATATATAAATCTTTACCAAGGGGAGTGTTCTAGTAAACTGCGACCTATAGAGATATATAAATCTTGACCTAGGTAATTGTTCTAGTAAACAGTGAACTAAGGAAATATCTAAATCCTGACCAAGGGAAGTGTTCTCATCCGCGACCTAAGGAAATTTTGAAATCTTCACCAAGAGAAGTGTTCTAGTAGATCGCGATCTAATGTTCTAGTAAAACACGACTTAAGGAAATTTATAAATCTTGACCAAGAGTGTTCGCATCCGCAACCTAAGGAAATATCCAAATCTTGACCAAAGGAAGTGTTCTAGTAGAAGGATATATATAAATCTTGAGCAAGGGTGTTTTCTAGTAAACCGCGACATAGGGATATATATATATTGACCAAGAGAAGTGTTCTAGTAGAACGTGATCTAAGGATATATAAAAATATTGACCAAGGGAAGTGTTGTAGTAAACCGCGACCGAAGGAAATATCTAAATCTTCACCAAGGGAAGTGTTCTAGTAGAACGCGATCTAAGGAAATATAGAAATCTTGACCAAGGGAAGTATATATAAATCTTGACCTAGGGAAGTGTTCGCATCCGCGACCGACGGAAATATCTAAATCTTGATCAAGAGAAGTGTTCTAGTAACCCGCGACCTGAGGAAATATCTGAATCTTGACCAAGGGAAGTTTTCTAGTAAACCGCGACATAGGGATATATATATATTGACAAAGACACGTGTTCTAGTAAACCGCGACCTAGGGATATATATATATTGTCCAAGAGAAGTGTTTTAGTAAACCTCGACCTCAGGAAATATCTAAATCTTGATCAAGAGAAGTGTTCTAGTAAACCGCGACCTAAGGATATATACAAATCTTGACCAAGGGAGTGTTCTAGTAGAACGCGACCCTAGAGGGAAGTGTTCTAGTAGATCGCGATCTAAGGATATATCAAAATCTTGACCAAGGGAAGTTTTCTAGTTAACCGCGACCTAAGGAAATTTCTAAATCTTCAACAAGAGAAGTGTTCTAGTAGAATGCAATCTAAGGATATATATATATATCTTGACCAAGGAAAGTGTTCTAGTAAACCGCAACCTAAGGAAATATATAAATCTTAACCAAGGGAATGTTCTAGTAAACCGCGACCCAAGGATATATATAAATCTTGACCTAGGGAAGTGTTCTAGTAATCTTGACCAAGGAAAATGTTCTAGTAAACCGCGAACTAAGGATATATATACATCTTGACCAAGGGTGTTCTAAATCTTGACCAAGGGTGTTTTCTAGTAAAATGCGACCTAAGGATATAGATAAATCTTGACCAATGGAAGTGTTCTAGTAATCTTGACCAAGGAAAGTGTTCGCATCCGCGACCGACGGAAATATCTAAATCTTGACCAAGGGTGTTTTCTAGGAAACTGCGACCTAAGGATATAGATAAATCTTGACCAATGGAAGTGTTCTAGTAATCTTGACCAAGGAAAATGTTCTAGTAAACCGCGACCTAGGGATATATATATATTGACAAAGACACGTGTTCTAGTAAACCGCGACCAAGGAAATATCTAAAAAATATATAAATCTTGACCAAGTGTAGTGTTCTAGTAAACCGCGACATAGGGATTCGCGATCTAAGGATATATCAAAATCTTGACCAAGGGAAGTTTTCTAGTTAACCGCGACCTAAGGATATATATGAATCTTGACCTAGGGAAGTGTTCTAGTAGATCGCGATCTAAGGATATATATGAATCTTGACCATGGGAAGTGTTTTAGTAAACCACGACATAAGGAAATATCTCAATCCTGACCAAGGGAAGTGTTTTAGTAGAACGAAATCTAAGGAAATATTTCTAGTAAACCGCGACCAAGGAAATATCTAAAAAATATATAAATCTTGACCAAAGGAAGTGTTCTAGTAGAACGCGATATAAGGAAATATATAAATCTTTACCAAGGGGAGTGTTCTAGTAAACCGCGAACTAAGGATATATATACATCTTGACCAAGGGTGTTCTAAACCTTGACCAAGGGAAGTGTTCGCATCCGCACCCTAAGGAAATATCTAAATCTTGACCAAGGAAGTGTTCTAGTAAACTGTGACCTAAGGATATAGATAAATCTTGACCAAGGGTGTTTTCTAGTAAACCGCGACATAGGGATATATATATATTGACCAAGAGAAGTGTTCGCATCCGCAACCTAAGGAAATATCCAAATCTTGCCCAAAGGAAGTGTTCAAGTAAAGCGTGACCTAAGTAAATATATAAATCTTGACCAAGAGAAGTGTTCGAATCCGCGACCTAAGGAAATTTTGAAATCTTCACCAAGAGAAGTGTTCTAGTAGATCGCGATCTAATGTTCTAGTAAAACACGACTTAAGGAAATTTATAAATCTTGACCAAGAGAAGTGTTCTAGTAAACCGCGACCTGAGGAAATATCTGAATCTTGACCAAGGGAAGTGTCCTAGTAGAACGCGATCTAAGGATATATATGAATCTTGACCAAGGGAAGTGTTTTAGTAAACCACGACATAAGGAAATATCTAAATCTTGACCAAGGGAAGTGTTCTAGTAGAACGCGATCTAAGGAAATACATAAATCTTGACCAAGGGAAGTGTTCTAGTAAACTGTGACCTAAGGATATAGATAAATCTTGACCAATGGAAGTGTTCTAGTAATCTTCGACCTAAGGAAATATCTAAATCTTGACCAAGGAAAGTGTTCTAGTAAAACGCGATCTAAGGAAATATATAAATCTTGACCAAGGGAAGTGTTCTAGTAAACCGCGACCAAGGAAATATCTAAATCTTGACCAAGGAAAGTGTTCTAGTAAACCGCGATCTAAGGAAATATATAAATCTTGACCAAGGGAAGTTTTCTAGTAAACCGCGACCTAAGGATATATATAAATCATGACCTAGGGAAGTGTTCTAGTAAACCGCGACCAAGGAAATATCTAAATCTTGACCAAGAGAAGTGTTCTAGTAGAACGCGATCTAAGGATATATATAAATCTTGACCAAGGGAAGTGTTCTAGTAAACCGCGACCTAGGGATATATATATATTGACCAAGAGAAGTGTTCTAGTAAACAGCGACCTACGGAAATATCTAAATCTTGACCAAGGGAAGTGTTCTAGTAGAACGCAATCTAAGGACATATATAAATCTTTACCAAGGGAAGTATTCTAATAAACCGCGACCTAAGGAAATATCTAAATCTTCACCAAGGGAAGTGTTCTAGTAGAAAGCGATCTAAGGATATATATATATCTTGACCAAGGAAAGTGTTCGCATCCGCGACCTAAGGAAATATCTAAATCTTCACCAAGGGAAGTGTTCTAGTAGAAAGCGATCTAAGGATATATATATATATCTTGACCAGGGAAAGTGTTCGCATCCGCGACCTAAGGAAATATCTAAATCTTAACCAAGGGAAGTGTTCTAGTAGAACGCGATCTAAGGAAATATCTAAATCTTGACCATGGGAAGTGTTTCATTAGAACGCGATCTAAGGAAAAATATAAATGTTGACCAAGGGAAGTGTTCTAGTAAACCGCGACCTAAGGAAATATCTAAATCTTGACCAAGGGAAGTGTTCTTGTAGAACGCGATCTAAGGAAATATCTAAATCTTGACCAAGGAACGTGTTCTAGTAAAACGCGCTCTAAGGAAATATCTAAATCTTGACCAAGGGAAGTTTTCTAGTAAACCGCAACCTAAGGATATATATAAATCATGACCAAGGGGAGTGTTCTAGTAAACCGCGAACTAAGGATATATATACATCTTGACCAAGGGTGTTTTCTAGTAAACCGCGACCTAAGGATATATATAAATCTTGACCCAGGGAATTGTTCTAGTAAACAGCGACCCAAGAAAAATTTCTAAATCTTGACCAAGGAAGTGTTCTAGTAGATCGCGATCTAAGGATATATCAAAATCTTGACCAAGGGAAGTGTTCTAGTAAACCGCGACCTAAGGAAATTTTGAAATCTTCACCAAGAGAAGTGTTCTAGTAGAACGCGATCTAAGGAAATATATAAATCTTGACCAAGGGAAGTGTTCTAGTAAACCGCGACCGAAGGAAATATCTAAATCTTGAACAAGGGAAGTGTTTTAGTAGAACGAAATCTAAGGAAATATATAAATCTTAACCAAGGGACGATCTAAGGAAAAAACTAAATCTTGACCAAGGGAAGTGTTCTAGTAAACCGCGACCTAAGGAAATATCTAAATCTTGACCAAGGGAAGTGTTCTAGTAGAACGCGATCTAAGGATATATTTAAATCTTGACCAAGGGAAGTGTTCTAGTAAAACACGACTTAAGGAAATTTATAAATCTTGACCAAGGAAAGTGTTCTAGTAAACCGCGACCTACGGAAATATCTAAATCTTGACCAAGGGAAGTGTTCTAGTAAACCGCAACCTAAGGAAATATCCAAATCTTGACCAAAGGAAGTGTTCTAGTAAAGCGTGACCTAAGTAAATATATAAATCTTGACCAAGGGAAGTGTTCTAGTAAACCGTGACCTAAGGAAATATCTAAATCTTTACCAAGGGAAGTGTTCTAGTAGAACGCGATCTAAGGATATATATAAATCTTGACCAAGGTAAGTGTTCGCATCCGCGACCTAAGGAAATATCTAAATCTTGACCAAGGGAAGTGTCCTAGTAGAACGCGATCTAAGGATATATATAAATCTTGACCAAGGGAGGTGTTTTAGTAAACCGCGACATACGGAAATATATAAATCTTGACCAAGGGAAGTGTTCTAGTAGAACGCGATCTAAGGAAATACATAAATCTTGACCAAGGGAAGTGTTCTAGTAAACTGCGACCTAAGGATATAGATAAATCTTTACCAAGGGAAGTGTTCTAGTAATCTGCGACCTAAGGAAATATCTAAATCTTGAGCAAGGAAAGTGTTTTAGTAGAATTCAATCTAAGGAAATATATAAATTTTGACCAAGGGAAGTGTTCTAGTAAACTACGACCTAAGGATATATATAAATCTTGACCAAGGGAAGTTTTCTAGTAAACTGCGACCTAAGGATATATATAAATCATGACCTAGGGAAGTGTTCTAGCAAACCGCGACCAAGGAAATATCTAAATCTTGACCAAGAGAAGTGTTCTAGTAGAACGCGATCTAAGGATATATATAAATCTTGACCAAGGGAAGTGTTCTAGTAAACCGCGACATAGGGATATATATATATTGACCAAGAGAAGTGTTCTAGTAAACAGCGACCTAAGGAAATATCTAAATCTTGACCAAAGGAAGTGTTCTCGTAGAACGCGACCTAAAGATATATATAAATCTTGACCAAGGGAAGTGTTCTAGTAGAACGCATTTCAAGGAAGTATCTTAGGGAATCTTGACCCTGGGGAGTGTTCTAGTAGAACGCGACCCTAGAAAGTATAGTAGGAAATCTTGACCAAAGGAAGTGTTCTAGTAAACTGCGACCTAAGGAAATATATAAATCTTGACCAAAGGGAATGTTCTAGTAAACGGCGACATAAGGACAAATCCAGCGAATTTTTTACCCTGGGAAGTGTTCTAGTAGAACCAAACTAAAGGATCATCTTAGAGAATTTTGACCTTGGGAAGTGTTTTAGTAGAATCAACCAAAGGAATTATCTGAGGAAATCTTGACCAAGGGAAGTGATCTAGTAGCACGTGACATAGGGAGATATCCCATTAGGACGTAATCCTTGAAAATTAAACGGTAATTTGGCAGTCGCAGATCTAAGAAAATAGGGAATTCCGGAATACGAAACACTTTTATTTGGAAAGCAATTGGTTTTGTAAATATGGATTGGTACAGTGAAAGGGTTATGTAACACAACCACAAAGTGTTTATACGTGACGTACAGTATGAACTTAGTAACCTTCATCAGACAAATGACCAGTGAAGCGTGTGTACACAAAGGTGTTAACTATGTACGAGTTGTCCGCTAATCGTTGTCGATTCGGCGATTTTGTAGGCGTATGCACAAGCGTATGCAATGCCCTTCCTAGACATGCAGACCAATATCTAAACTTCAAATCTCACCATCCTTTATACCAAAACAATACCGTACGCACATTACTCAACAGATGTGATACAATTGTCACAGAACAGCAGGACAAAAAAAAACAGGAGCAGAGTCATATCGCTAGGGCAATGGAAACCTGTGCATATCCGGAATGGGCTATAAAACGGGTCAAAAACAGTGTCAAAGCAAAGAGGAGAAGAACAAGAAAAAGACAATCATGGATAAGAACAAAACAAAAGATCAGGTGGTCATCCCGTATATAAAACGTTTATCTAAAATCATCCAGAGAATATATCGTGGTCATGGCATAGCAACAGCCATGAAAGCCGACAAGACGCTTCGTTATATCTTAGTACACCCTAAGGATAAAACACCTCAAGAGAACGTCGCAGAATGCGTTTATAAAATCGGATGCAATAACTGCGACGCGTCGTATATTGGAGACACTAAAAGGTAGTTTAGGGTTTGCCTTGGTGAACACCGGAAAGATACGGAACTCAAGAGGGAAAGAAATTCACCCTCACAGACTCTCGCACATCTATGACCAATTATTAAACAAAGCGTAGCTAATCGAGTAATTTCGGTACATATATAACAACTATTGTACATACGCTTACAGCGTAGCCAAATCGACATCAATTCGTAAACAACTCGTACATTTTTTACACCTTTGTGTACACACGCTTCACTGGTCATTTGTTTGATGCAGGTGACAGAGTACATAACGTACTAGCCATCGAAACGACACATATAAACACTTTTTATATGTTCTTCATTAATCTTTTGACAATAATAAGGTAATTATTTAGATAACATTCATTCTAATTATTTAATAATCTACACTATTTAACAATAAACGAGAAGTCAAATATCGTGTATTATTTAATAAATCATTGTGTATCATAAAACATCAGCTACACTATGATGTCATAATTATCTTCATTATTGAAATACCTGTTAAATTCTTACCTGATTTGAAGCAAACACGTATGCATTTAGTACATGAATATTAAAAGACTATAGTTCTCATAAATTAAACAAAAAAAGTCAATGTTTTGGACTTTTAAAAATATTGAGATTAAATGTACCAAATAGTCAATATTCAACAGAATGTTTTACAATGTATTGTGATTTTCAATGAAAGATGAATTAATTAAGGAGGTTAACCGCACTTACATAAACAATTAACAGAAATTCATGCAAAGTAAAACAAAAACCCTCATATATTACATCAAATCGATACTTATATGACAGATATAATATATATTATTCCTGACCAATATGTAACAAACGTTGCGATTCTAAATAGATATTATTATGATTGTCGCATATCACCTACAAAAGATATAAATAATCTGAAAAACAACAACTTAATTAAATCCCCATTTAGTGCAAAGTATTACGGTACAAAGTTCTGCATACAAAACTTCCCATTTTAACAATTCGTCAATCTAATTTAAGATTTGAACTAGATATTAATCTGAAATTTCGAGTCCAGAAGGGTCTTTTGTCAACATTCCGTCCAGCTGTGGTATGAAGCTATCTCTTTACTGCTGGCTTGGTCCTGTGCTGAGACCGAAGCTGCCCCTTCTCTTTCCCTGCTCTGTATTTGGATGTACCATAGGAACGGACCAGGGCACTCTTCATATAACATTCTTTTAAACCTGGATCTCCATAGAAGTATTCAGTTCCCTGATGTCAACACTCATGTCCACAGCAAGGTGCAGTGAACTACCTGCTTTGTACACTGATGTAGGACAATCTACTGAATATTCAGGTCCGTAATCCTTTGTAATCGTTTTATTTCATCTAGAACATTTGTAAAGGTATCAATATATTTATCAATATAGCGTTAACTAGATGTTATCTATCAACCTAACATATTTATCTTCTACTAATATTATTTCCTCTTCTTGTTACTTCCTTATCATCATCGTTTATGCTGTGAAAGCTTTGCATTCTTCTTTACATGTTCAACGCTTCAAAAAGTCTGTTATCCCGGTAAACACTGTTTTACTATGGGACTGTCAAAGCTGGATATACACTGGGGAGCAGCCCCTAAATGATTTGCGTGATCGCAATGTATGTTGGAATCAAATGTAAAAGCTGAACAAATTGAGTAGAACTATTTTGTTATCTAAGAGTCATGCAATTTCGCGTTATAACATGTCTTCTATATTGAAATGTATCCATTTCTCTGTTGTATCGTTTATGCTAATTTGGTTTTATTTTCTGCAGTTCTTTTTCACTATTGTGCATGTTTTTATGTTTGTCATTTCTAGATTCTTCGGAATTTTATTTCCATCTGTGTGAATGGACTTATATTCCATGAGATGTTTTCGGTATAAACTATTCCTGTATATGACTATACCGCTCCATCTCTGTTATACAATGTAAATACTATTTCCTATCTTTATTCACCCTATTTTGTATTGTTAGTCTATGAACAAAATCTATTCTTAAACGTTGAACACGTGATGTTAATAAGCTATGTCTATCTGATATATTTATAATATGATAAAACTACGGTATCTAAGTGAATCATAAAGCTACTATACTTTTATATAGTACTGTACCATGTTCTTTGTTACCATATCCTTCATCATGTTATAGACATTTCCTAAATGTTTAAAGCCCCCTTTTTGCTATACATTTATATATCTTAGGAAATAGTATCTTATTGTAAACACGAAAAGGTATGTTATAATCTTCTTTAGTTTATATAACCTCTACTGAGCTTGTTGGTTATTATATTCGCGGTGATTACATATATCCTTTTTTTTATATTGTTTAATTAATGTCTCGAAAATGTGCACCTCGTGTGTTGTCTATGCAGGGAGAAGAAGATTTTTAAACAAACTAAAGTCATCATTGATAAAATGATGATGTGTAGTAATTTTAAAGCGTCATTTGTCCTAACGTACATGGCATGTCGCGACAGTCAGCATTGATTATAACTTCATGTACTTCAACTTTAAAAAATATTTTCCCCATACGCTACATCTCTTTTTTTAAAGAGGTGAAAACGCACCTGTATTGCAATCTTGTTTCAGTAAGTATCCCTTCTTTTTCGTTACATGATTGTCTTATGCATAGTATGTTAAAATCTGTATACGTTGTTTAAAAGAAATTAAATGACAACCTCGCTTACTGAATTATTGGGAAGTCTGGATAAATATCAAATACAGTGAGGTTTCTTTTCCATTGCCGCATCTTTGTGTTTATATAAATGACAAACTATACACCTGTCTACACAAANACATATACAAAGAATAAAAAATTACCATATCTACACATAAATAAAGAATAAACAATTACCATATCTACACATAAACAAAGAATAAACAAAGACCATATCTACACATATACAATGAATAAGCAATTACCATATCTACACATATACAAAGAATAAACAATTACCATATCTACACATATACAAAGAATAAACAAAGACCATATCTACACATATACAAAGAATAAAAAATTACCATATCTACACATAAACAAAGAATAAACAATTACCATATCTACACATAAACAAAGAATAAACAAAGACCATATCTACACATATACAAAGAATAAACAATTACCATATCTACACATATACAAAGAATAAACAATTACCATATCTACACATAAACAAAGAATAAACAATTACCATATCTACACATATACAAAGAATAAACAAAGACGAACAAGGTTATAGCATGTATCACACAGACTGACATACCCCTTTGGTCAAGTAAACATAGATATATCTGCCATCGATGATCACACGAGATATATACGCTAACTGATGACATTCATCCTTTAGAGACATGTTAGATATTAAATCGTTCACAACAAAATACATGTCTGGCTACTATAGTTTCATTAACGAGGGGAAGTAACTCCGAACTGGTTAAGAACACACTACAAACACAGTTAGCCTGAGTATCATGTTGCATCTGAATTTTTTAATAGTGCAAGCTTTAATAACATAGTCCTTTAAGAACACCTTGGTCCGTATTTATGAAATCATTATCGTGTTTAACGATGAACGGTACACACAAGTAATTACACCTTTACAATTGCATAACAGACACAGTATGCCCAGAATTAATTACACCTTATATACAGCTGTTTCGTCCCGCCAGGACTCATCGGTGATGCTAGGGGCCAAAATGTTGGAAATCGGAACTAGTCCAAACTACTTTTAAACTGAAAGGAGGTCCACAAAAGCCCTGAATCATATGGATTTCAAAATCTAGAGAAGCACTTCACTCCCTATAGGCCAATATTCATCGATATTGAATTTGAATTGAGGTTTTGTTAACACATAAGTGTTTGACTGTGTATGCACCAAGGTCAAACGATCCATGCTTTTGATTTTTTTTTTTATATATCTTAAATGCGCAAACAACGTATTTTGCTATGATGTTTTTGGTTTTGCACGGAAAGCCTTACTTCCACAATCAGTTCTGTTAGAAACAATATTTTTATGTTATAATGTGGGGGATTGATTTTATTTACGTCAAGTTTTACATCTGAAATTTAGCGACGTCTGCTTTTCAATGTAAATTGGACAGATAACGTGAGTTTACATAATGGCACAACGAGAGTAATATACTAGCCTTGATTTATGCAGATGCGTGTAGTGAATACGGTGTAATATGTGTCACTGAATTATATCGGAAATATTATTGGTTTTGCATGCGTTCATAACAAAAGTGTATGGTATGGGGGAAAACCAACCTATGCATTGCTCCATATCCCTCTTAATTGTTGACACAGGGGACTCTGTATTGAAACATATGTTACGCGGCAATTTCTTAACAGACACGGTTTGTGAACGTGATGAGAGGTCAAGTTTACAAATTTTAACCCCTGCTAGGATTGTTTCTCAATCGAATACACAATCGTGATTAGGTTAAAATTCGGCCTAACAACCGTCTCGGTAATAATTATAATTACAAACTCCATTTTTCGCAAAACCTCGATTTTTACCATTAAAAATCATTAGATCGCACCAGCCCACAGTGGTAGATTTATGATTTTGTCTAATGCTGTCTTCGTCTTAATAAGGATAAAAGGACAATTGTACACATTGGAGAATGGACAAACTACATCAGTATAACAAGACAGGTGCGCAGAATTGACAGCATATTCGTATACCAACAATAGAAGAGTTTCGGTTTGATAGAAATGACAAAATATGGGATGTAAGTTAACTATTTAGATTTCCCTTGACACAGAGTATATAATATATCAATATATAATGAGATTCAGATATTCTTCCCTTTTATTCTGTACTGATTATGGGTTGATTATTTATGATAGCAGTCAAACTTCTATAAATCGAACTTCGAAGATTCGAATTTCTCGATGTGTCCAATTTACGGCAAAGTCCGGATATGCCCCTTATATTATACTACACTTTCTAGGATGTAAGCCAACAATTTAGATTTCCTTTGACAGAGAGTATATAACTTATTAACACATTAAAATTATTAAAATGCCTCCCTTTTATTCTGTATAGGTTGATTATTTAGGATATCTTAATATCGGAGTGGAGATATGCATTGTTTCCATTGTTCACGAAGTTACCTTATTGTAAAACAACGATATAACAATAGCAATTACCATAAATTCAGTCTAATAGCAGGTGTTAAGCTATTCTACAACGTATCCGAAACCCTCCCAAAGCACCGGTTTCCATAGGTCACAGTACCAGGTTTTGGAACACACAACAATGATTCTGTCTCCGACTGCAGTGATTGTGACGGCTGATACAGGGTAACAAGCTCCTGTAGGTACTGGGGAGCTGTTCCATTCAGTGCCTTCTATGTGCACACCAAACTTTTGTACTGCGACCGGTATCGTACAGGTAACTAGTGCAATGAATATAGCACAGGTGTGATGTGCTCTCTCTTTCGAGTACGAGTAACCAGACGTGCTGCAGTGTTCTGGACCCTCTGCAGACGGCTAGTGATATTAGCTTGTCAGATATACCACAGAGCAGGGCATGACCATAATCCAACCGAGAAGTAAAAAGTGAATGCACCAAAATTTTGCATGCAACCGCAGTTAAAAACTGCCGGATACAGCCGATGGTTCTGATCTGGTAATAACAGGATTTGGCTGTAGCGTTAACTTGTTTCTCCATGTTCAGTGAACTATCGAAGTTTACCCCTAGGTTTTTAACAGCTGGGACAGTCTCAATAGTTCTGGCTTCGACCTTGAGGTAGAGAGCCATTGTTTGCTGACACTTTGGGAAAAAAGACTATTAGTTCCGTCTTTTCCTGATTAAGCTTTTGCATGTTGGCGTTCACCCAGGTACTGATGTTTGTCGGACAAGCTTTCAGATTATCTGAAATTGTATCCCAACTGTCCTGTGGTTTGGTGACCATGTAAATTTGTGTGTTATCGGCATAGCAATGTTTAGATTTCACATCGATGTTAAGTACAGGAAGTTACTTTTAATCCCCCTGTCATGAACAGTTGAGTGTAAATATGAACACCCTACCATAATTGATAATGAGTGAGAAGAGCCGTTGACCAAATATATTATCAAAGGAAATAAAATCTATTATTAACATCACTTTGGTGCTGTACTGGTTGACACAAATCATGCGTAGCAAACTTTGCCTGTGCAAACTTAAAAATGAATAGGTACTAATGCATATAAAGAGTTCCTTTCATGACTCAAAATAAATACTATTTAATAGAATTGACATTTTATTGATGATAAAGGCTGTTTTCATCTGTATCGAGTTTTGTTTAACAGGCCTTAATTCATTTTTTATTCTTGTAATATCGATTCCAAATTTCTACCCTTGATTTTAATTATAAACCAAAACATAACAAATCAAACTCAATGGCTACACAACTGTGCTGTGTATCGAAATGACGTACCTCCGAGAAACATGATAGCTAACATATTAAAGTAATGAACTCTCTTACTGTCGAAGTCAGAACTTAAGGGCGTTCTCACATTGATATCTAGGGTGTACACATGCATATATTTTAGGTAATAAGCGTTTCAAGGTTTTCTAAGTTAGATTCCTGCATTTTTTTATGTTTTATAGGCGGTTCAGTTTTCCTGGTGAGTAATTATTGATTAGAAACCATGCATTTATGACCTGAGTATTGATTATGTTAATTATTGATTACGCTATAACATCAACGCTAAACAGTGAGAAAACAGACTGAATTTATTTGTTCATCATACTTTAAGAGTAAAACGAATCCAAAGAGTATATGATTAAGATAGACAAATCACTATGTACATTACAATAATTTAGAAAATTATTTGAACACATCTAACGTCATTTACGATTCCACAAGTGTAAGGATATACAACAATTGGATTACTTTGAGGAAATTAACTTTTTCATTTAATTCTGAATCAAAATATTTCAATTATGAACTGGTTTTAAAGTTACAAGTGTCTACTTTCAATGTTTCTTTTGAAACAAATTGTGAGCAACCCATGTGGTAATGAGCAGTCATTAGCACTGAATATAACTCGTGGACTATTCATCGAAGAATCGTTTCACATTGTCACACTCCCTACCCGCCATCAGTGTGCTGCGTTGTGTTTACACTTCAGCCTGTGTAAGTCAGCGAACTATGATCAAGAAGCAAAGACATGCTATCTACATCAACACAATACTGACACGGATCCCTTCGTTGATGTCAGTGCAAAGAGCAGTATGTACTACATGGACTATAGAGATATTCCAAAGGTATGTAAAATGTTAAGTTATGTAATATAGGCAGCACACTGCAACAGCCATCACTGTTGTTATTGTATTCAAACACGGCTGTAGAATCATTAGACAGGAGTCCCGAAATTGAATGCATGAAAGATGAACGTAATATACATACACCTTTAAAGTTTGGACTATATGGAAACAGTATGCCAAAAATTAATTACACTGGATCATACAGTTGTTTCGTCCAAAATGTTGAAAGTCATTAGTTAGTTATTTTAGGTTGTTATAAGTAAGAAATTGTATCTGTGGACCACTTGACTTCTTGCTATATTATCTTAAAAAATGCGATGGGTAAGACAACTCGACCTTTTTTGTAAATGTTTAGTTTATTACATAAAAATACCAGCTTTCAGGAATAAATCTCAGTCAATCTAAAATTAACAAGGCAAAGTATTGCAAGGTAATCAATAGTCCCCACCGTTGATGATTTCTATATTCAATAAATAGTATTTTCATTTCAGTAATAATTACCATAACTTTAGTATGCATATACAATACCTACACCCATCTTTGTAGCCCAAAAACAAAAGATTCAAATATCCCTACCTCCCTACCGTGACGTAACCTCTATCTCGATGACAGAGCCACGGAGTGATCTCCCTTCCTCTTCCTTTTATGGCGCCTGCTGCATGCTGACGCTCGGAGCTTGCTCCAATTCAAAACTTTGTTTTGTCGGTTTGGTTTGAGTGTCAACTCATATTTTTGCGCAGTTTGTGTGCCTTTTACCCATCTGCCC
>NW_018408622.1:945413-951871 GCF_002113885.1 Mizuhopecten yessoensis | reverse complement strand
GGCACAGCCAAGGGTCGAATTGGCCGGGAACGCCCGTAAGCTTTCGCGCTTGCCTTCGGGTAGGGACTACCGGCCGCCGGTCACTGACTCTGTCAGTGATCCCGGCCTTCCAGGTGGTGCTGTCGTTGGGGACAGTCTTGGTGCCGGGCCTGTTCTTTCGGGTTCAGGTCCTGGTGTGACAACAGACTTTCTTTCGGGATTGTCTGTGTCTACCGGGAAACATAGGTCACGGCGAGGTCATAGTGACCTACTGCTTGCACTCCGCGATCCCAAGATGTCCTTTTGTAAACCAAATCTGGTTATTCCAGGTGAAGAAGTATAAAAGATATGCCCCAGACAAACTTTTTGAACATTAAAGGTCAAAGGTCTGTAGCGTGCCAATATGTGAAAACGACCCAATATGTGAAAACAGGAAAAACTATATTGAATTCATTAATTACTGTGTTTAAATTACTTATTATTCAAACTAACTTTAATGTGAACCATCTTAACTAATAAAATCCACTAATCAGCAAAAAAGGTTTTTTTTTCCCTTTTCACGAATTGGGTTGCACATGATAGGACAAATCCTATCAACCCAATATGTGAAAACAGTAAAAAAATGCTTTAAATTCCTAAATAACTATCTGTTTATTACTTATTATTCAAAGAAGCTCTAATGTGAACAAATTCCACTTATTACATAAACTAATTAGCCAAAATATACAAAGATTTTTGTTTCACTTTTCACGAATGGGGTTGCACATGATAGGATAAATCCTATCGACCCAATATGTGAAAACAGTAAAAAAATGCTTTAAATTCCTAAATAACTATCTGTTTATTACTTATTATTCAAAGAAGCTATAATGTGAACAATTTCCACTAATTCGATAGACTAGTTAGCCAAAATATACAAAGATTTTTGTTTCACTTTTCACGAATGGGGTTGCACATGATAGGATAAATCCTATCAACCCAATATGTGAAAACAGTAAAAAAATGTTTTAAATTCCTAAATAACTATCTGTTTATTACTTATTATTCAAAGAAGCTCTAATGTGAGCAATTTCCACTAATTAGATAGACTAATTAGCCAAAATATACAAAGTTTTTTTTACTTTACAATTGTTTTACCTTCCTGCTATGACTTCGAATTTCGACCAAATATTGGCCCATTGCACCTTCCCTTACTTGGGCATTTGGGCTGTAACCCAGGATTGTTCCAGCTAAAATGTCATAACTCTTTGCCTTTTGGTTATTCAGAAGCAATTGCTTTTTGTTTTGTCATTTTTGACGCTTATGACCTTGAAAGTAGGACAATGTCATTTTATCAAAATTGTGTTAAGCTTCATCCGACGATGCCAAACGAATTAATTAAAAGGATAAATTGATGGAAGACGGACATATCGCCACAGGATAAACTCCCTTGGCCTCAAACATGCAAGAAAAGAATATAATACATATGGGCACTACTGTTTATTAAACAATATCCTTATAGACAAAAATATTGTAAAATGTCATAATATGTATCGCTATTGAAACTGAATTTATAGCGGGTAATTCTTTGAGAATGCATATTTAAGCATGTTTTTTTGTTTTTTTAAATATTAAACATTTTTCCATTTACAAGACGCGGTTTTGTTTGCTGAAGAGTCTTTGGGATAAAAGATTTTTTTCTGTACACGAAATATAATAATGTTATGGTTTTATGGGTGACAAAATCTTCATGTTTTGAACTACGAGTTACATATAAAACATACGCCAACATCAGTTTATTGATAAGATATTAGTCGTCTTCAACGAGCCTTAGGTGTTGCCGAGTTAAACCCGTATCCCGAGGGTTGAGATTATCTTTGCACATCACACAAGAAATAACTTTGTATACCACATATTTTACTAAACACAGTCTGGTTCAATACAGAAAACGACACGATTTCCTGTCTCAAACAGTGGTGACTTTGACATTACCCAGTTGTTGACCTGACGTCATTTCAATTCTTGAATTTTTTTTTTAGATTTTTTCCCATCCACTTGACAGACATATATAACTTCCGGTCAAAGAAGGATTTTCATGCTTTCCAGTCATAACTTTTGTAAGACGTATCGTAAAACGTAACAATAGTAATAGCAGATCACGGAAGATGATTAATAACGATCGCTGAATCAATTATTATTTAACCGGAAGATACATGTATAACACACGTGCACTGCATTGTAGCTAATGTTAGTGCAGGCAAATTTGCCATGCACCCAAATTCGTCCTATGACGTCATAATACATAAGATGTGACGTAAATAACGTAACTATAGTCATCAACACAGTTAAAGCCTTCAAACATTTTGACAAAAAATATATAATACGAGACAAAGAGAAAATCAAACAGTTATGAAATTGCTTGTTACACAACGAATTCCGAATATTTGGTCTGTGCGATGGACGTATCGTCAACTAAACTCATTAATTTAAGGCCTGTTGGATGTGATTTAGTGTAAATACCCATGTCGAAACACCAATTGCAGTTTTATGGTCGACTGTGCCGTAAATAGAAGTAAATCCGTTTTGTTTTCTACTAGACCTAGTGCAACTTCATGCAATGTACTGTCAATGTTTGATTACGAAATGACGCTCGGAAATATTTGCTAACTCATTTCCATGTTCGTGCAATGTGTATTAAGAAATCACTCAACCAGTATCTTTCCTAAAGTCTTTTTTTGTCCAACATTCAGCTATCTTACATGAATGTTACGTCATATGCCTTTGAGTGCCGCCAAGGCAAATCAGATTTGAACCTCAATGTTGACGTCATAATTGGATAAAAGAATGACGTCATAAACTTTATTTCAACCTCATTAAAAACCTTTTTTCGGAAATCATCTCTTCTAAAAAAAAAAAAAAAAAATCTTCATATGTCATTTAAAATCCGTTTTAGCATTGAAGTTTTACGCCCTCCGAGAATATTTTCTTACTTTTGTTCACTTACAATAACGTTACGTCAGAGGTTGAAGCACATAATGTGAATTACGTCTGATACTTCAAAATGTTCCCTTTTCCGATTGTAATGTGAAAACAATTAGTGGGTTGTACGGTAAACAGTTGGAGACTTTAAATTAAAGTATAAAGAGGGATATCTTTAACGACATAATGCGCTTGTATAAATATCGACAGCGTATTTTAAAAATCGCAAAAAGACGGGAAACCTATATATATAAAGTTGTGTATTGCTTCATGTTGTTTAGAATGCACATTTCTGGGCAAGATAGAATCTAGAAGAATGAATTATGTCAAAAGCCTATGAATCAGTCTGGTGTTAGTTCTTTACCCACTCTTTTGGAAACTTAATGAACGCTTGTTTGTACAATGTGACGATTACAGGAAGAGACGGGACTGTAGAGTGTGAAGATTACATGACTGGCCTATATAGTGTGCCGATTACAGGACGGGACTGTACAGTGTGACGATTACAGGGCGGGACTGTGCAGTGTGACGATAACAGGGTAGGACTGTACATGCAGTGTGACGATTACAGGGCGGGGCTGTACAGTGTGACGATTACAGGACGGGACTATCCAGTGTGACGATTACAGGGCAGGACTATCCAGTGTGACGACTACAGGACGGGACTGTACAGTGTGACTGTTACAGGATGGGACTGTACAGTGTGACAATTGCAGGGCAGGACTATCCAGTATGACGATTACAGGGCAAGATTATCCAGTTTGACGATTACAGGGCATGACTATCCAGTGTGTCGATTACAGGTCGGGACTGTACAGTGCGTCTGTTAAAGGGCAGGACTATCCAGTGTGACGATTACAGGGCAGGACTGTACAGTATAACGACTACAGGGCAGGACTGTACAGTGTGACGATTACAGGGTAGGACTGTACAGTTTGACGACTACAGGACAGGACTATCCAGTGTGACGATTACAGGGTAGGACTGTACAGTGTGACGACTACAGGACAGTACTATCCAGTGTGTTGATCACAGGTCGGGACTGTACAGTGTGACTGTTACATGATGGGTCTGTAAAGTTTGACGATCACAGGACGGAACTGTACAGTGTGACGATAACAGGACGGGACTGTACAGTGTGACGACTACAGGACGGGACTGTACAGTGTGACAATTACAGGACGGGACTGTACAGTGTGACGACTTCAGGATGAGACTGTACAGTGTGACTGTTACAGAATGGGACTGTATACTATACAGTGTGCCAATAACAGGAACGGACTGTAAAGTGTGACAATTACAGAAGACTGATTGAATTATTAAGTTCTGACTTAAAACAGAACAATCTGATTAAAACCAGATCTGGAACGCAGAACATCGGAGTGGAAACAAATTGTTTGACAACATAATGCAGGCATCATACATGAATATATGTCGGAAAATTTCAAATCATGACGAAATTCCCATATTTTCCATCTGCAATATCTCTGTGGTGATATAACTCATGGTCTATATATAGATTCTGTTGGACGTCAGCCATTACCTAGTTGATGTCACGACTCTAATGATGTCATACTCGCCACCGCAAAATCAGCGGAATAATGTAAAACACGCATTAGACGATTGAGACCGGGGCCAAGGAGGTCAGAATCCCTCTTGTGAACAAAAAAGATATTGAAATTCATCGATAGAGAGATCCACACCCACATAAGATAAAATCAGTGCCAATCTAGATGAAATACAATTTGCCAATTGTGTATAGTTTTGCCTTGTTGCGAGTCTGTAAAGCGGCAATATGTCACTTTTAGATAGAGTTCAAAGGCGGGTAGACCTTGTGTGATTGTTTTCGTAATATGTTTGGTTTTCAAATGTATATTTATTACATGTACCTGATTCTAGTACCCTGTACCCCGTATCCTGGACCATGTACCCCCGTACCCTGTAACCTGTACTCCGTACCCCGTACCCTGCACCCTGTACCATGTACCTGTACCCTGTACCCCGTTAGCTGTATTTTCACAGCACAATACATTCGATACGATATGTATCTTGATACACATATCTGACTTTAAAGTTAGTTTCACAATACATGTAGCTTTACGATGTAAATAGTAAATACAGTTCAAATATATCTCTTTTTTTAGCTGTTGTACGTATTTGTATCACTGCACAGTGGACAACATCGTTTCTGGTGTTTAAAAAAAGAATCAGTGAACTCACAAATCGAATCTATTTAAACTTTAATTGATAATACCCGAAACGAAAGTGTATTTACTTATGCAAGCAAACAAATTGTTTTGCTTCAATACACAACACAAGTCTCGCGAAGCTGAACGATTTAATGAATTGTTTCAGTATACGCTGTACCCTTTACCCCGTACCCTGTACCCTGTACCCTGTACCCCGTTAACTGTATTTTCACAGCACAATACATAAATGTATTATGTACCCGTTTGCGGTGTTCTTATTCGTGCGCACAATTCTAATCTGTTATGTACAAATGTAGATAGGTTGGATGGCGAATTAATAAGTCGAGCGCTTGACATAATAATTAAGTCGAACGCACGAGATAATTAATGTAGGCAATAATATTGTGCATGTCCTAAATGTACCCCCGTACTACGGGATATCCATCCCGATATCTCTAAAAACAATCAATGAGTGTAATATTTTTTGTGATCGGAACTCAATGCAAAAATACCATATAACAAAGGAACAGGGGGACAGATCATAAAGCCTCCTAGTTTAAACATGTGGATATGTAAGAAGTGAAATAGCGTGAAACAGAGACACATTCACAGCGAATTTGTTATGAACTTTTAAATACTATACTATTTATATTTCGGTTGCATATATATAATGATTACGAATGACATTGAATTTTATAAACTGAAAAGGGAACAATTTCTAACTCAGATGTTAAAGAGCATACTATAAGCTAAAATTAAAAACACACTTTTGAATGTTGTTATTCAGTATTTTTTAAACCAGGTGACACTCTCCATATCACCCCTATCTTCTGTATACATGCAGCATGTCACAAATGCTCCAATATGTAGCGGTTCATATATAAACCAGACCTTATCGTGTCACACAGCCCATACACTATAAATCGTGTATATGTCATACCTTACACTTGTCACACAACCCTTACACCATAAATCGTGTATATGTCATACCTTACACGTGTCACACAGACCACACGCCATACATACATGTATATGGCATACCTTACACGTGTCACACAGCCTATACATCATAGTCATACCTTGCACGTGTCACACAGCCCATATGTCGACATACATGAAGCATTCAACATTTCTGCTTAGTGTATGAATATGTCGTAAAACGTACTACTTGAGTAGATAACCAATCCTTTTCCAAGGAAATATCACGCGTGATACAAATAACAAACATGGTCTGCTCACCAATGTTTTTCTAGTTTCGAGTCAGTGTGTCATCAGTATAACTGTAGATACGGAAAGTAACAAGTCAACATTACTTTTGAATACTGCAGGTAT
>NW_018408622.1:940652-945163 GCF_002113885.1 Mizuhopecten yessoensis | reverse complement strand
TTAGGACAAAGGTGCGTCAAATATTCTGACATGAAAAAGAAATAAATGGTGGTTATAAAAAATAGAATCTTAATTAAGAAAACCTGCCAGATATTTCATGTAGGCCTTTTTGTTGTTACTAATTTACTATTATTTCAACACCTTTGTCAATATATCGCCTGATCCCTTTTAGCATCAAAATTTGTCAAGACAAAATGACAGAAATAGGATCTACTTTGCAAAGAAAATATTTGTTAAAAAGGCAAAGTATTGCAATGCAATCCATAGTCCCTCACCGGTAAGAATAGCTATCTTTAACAAACAGTAAACTTTGGTCAGGGAGCATAGGTCACAGTGAGGTTATTGTGATCTACTTCACTCCTCAATCCCAAGATGTCCTTGTTCTTCAAATCAGGTTACTCAGGGTGAAATAGAATAGAATGTATGCCCCGGACAAACATTTTTAAATGCAAAGGTCAAAGGTCTAGTAATTGATGACAATGACCTAATTATGTACACTCTGACACCCAAGATGTCCTTGTACACCAAATCTAGTTACTGCAGGTAAAAAAGTATAAAAGATATGCCCGGACGAACATTTTCAAAAGTAAAGGTCAAAGGTCAAGTCATATGTCGCAGTAGTTTCTGCATGTAAAATAGTATAGATGATATGCCCCAGGACAAATATTTTCAAATGTAAAGGTCAAAGGTCAAAGCATAGGTCACAGTGAGGTCATACAACTGGAGTGACCTTCTAAATTCTTGCACTGTGCACACTTCCATCCAAAGCTGTTGTTGTTCACCAAATCTGGTTACCCCAGGTGAAATAGTATAGAACATATGTCCCTGACAAACTTTTCTGACGGACGGACAGAGGGGGTGCAAACCTAGCCCCCCTCCCCAAGGCAAGGCACTGGTCTCTGGGGTGTGTCCGAGTCACATTATCTGTCGCGCACATACCAGTAACTGGAGGGCTTACAGGGCTAACATGTTCAAATTCACTGATGGAGGCAATGGCTGCGTCATCCTCCTGACTACCCCAGGGACGTATATTGTCCTCTGGTATATCGTCCAAAAGTTGGTTAAGAAAAGCCCGCCTGGTTTCGCCACTGTACATAGACCTCACCACAAATTGTTTGGCAAATTGAGGATTTGGTTGGTGAAAGTCCACAACCCAACACAGTTCCCCACAATAAAACACCCTGTCTCCGATTTTTGGTCGTAATACCAAGGAACTTGAACTTGAAGCTATGTTGATTTTTTGAAAGCAGACGACGTTTTGCAGACCAGAAACAACTGAACACGTGTGACGTCAGATACGATGTTTATTTCAATCAATCAAACATTGGCACGCTATCGACATCGTTCGTCAACGATTGACAGTACATACACACACTGCACACATCGTGAAATGTACGGCACTACCCAGTGAAGTAAAAACAGAAGTAATTAATAATTTACCATTTTGTCTTCAGACCTGTACATTTTAAATGTCAATTATTGATAAACCATTTACACTGCACGGACCCACATACTTTAGGTCTATAGATCCGTGTAATCTTTTGAATGGCAGGCCTGTCAGATATTTTGATCCCGCCTGACAGTTATGCTATTTTTGTTAATTCATGATAAAATACGGGGAGGTTGTTGGAACAGCATGCGTGCGCACTATTTCACGTGCATTGGTTATTGGCACGCGCATGGTATATCGCTCAATACCGTCGTGACATCACAGACGTGGTAGAATATGTTGTATATCTTAGCCCTGTCCCTAGCATGAGTGCATTACTGGGTGGTGACAGACCTGGCTGGGTAAAACTTTGGTATTTGTCTATAATAATAATAATAATTTGAGGTTCCTATATACCGCTTTATTACAACCTAGTTCGTAGGTCTTCTTAAAGTGATTCATAAATTATTATCCGTGGTTATAGGACCTTTGCACCCAGCCAATATCGTTCTCAACTCACTGGGGACCATACATCCGGTGCTGCCATTCCGGCACTCACAGTTAGCATTCTACAATTATAGCACTGCCCAACCACATACTCATGTATAGCTGAGTAGACTGGAACAAGCGGAGCAAAGTATCTTGCTCAAAGATACAACACAGTGCCGTGTCGTGACTCGAACCCGCAACCCCTCGGTCACGAGCCCAGTGTCCTACTACTAGACTACCGTGCCTCCGGATTGCCAGTAGGTGTATTTCATTATAGGACACTTATTTCAACCATTTCAATGTTATAAGGTCACCATGCTGGGGTGACAGGACCCTGGGAGCAATCAAAGTTAGTATGTGAATTAAAGTTTTGATGACCTGCAAAGAGCATGGTCATTTCTAAGAACAGACAGACAAACAACAAACAAACAATACAGCATCCTTCATTTACAAGCTTTACCTGGTCTGTAGGTGACATGCAAAGACAAAATTAGCTCAAACATGATTCTCAATCAGTATTAGGTAGCTATGGTACCCATTTTGTAACTCTTAACCAGCATTCAATTTCTCAATATTCTAAAATTGGAGAAGCAATGGCTGCAATATCCTTTTGAATAACCAAATGATAAAAAAAAAATCATTTACATTTTAATGTAAAAAAGCATTATATCGTGAACATATTTTGAACCTAAAGCATACCACTGTACCAGTATCTTCAGAATCCAGATGCTGCAATAGATATAAACAGGACCATTGCAATTACAAAACAGAAGTGATAAATATACAACAGTGATCTCACCAAGTTATACAAGTGATACATGGACCTGAGTTGTAATTATGTTATTTGTTGTAGTGATGTAAAAATCAAACAAAAACAAACAAAAAAGTTCATATAATCCAAAAATGGTTGTTTGAATTCCTTGAGAGAAATTCATATAAGGAGTGATCAACACTAATTATTGATATCATTTATGGTGGGTACATAATTGTCTGACATACGGTATATATTTCTGACAATGTTCGAAAAAAAGGATATAGTGGAGGAATGAATGACACGGGGGTAATGAAATAACAATTTCAGATATAGCGACTTAGGACCTTTCCATCCATGAAGAGTGTTTGATTCTAGCATATCTGGATCTGAAGAAGAAGAATGTTGAAAGTTCAGCCAATTTTCCCTCTTTGGCCCCTCCCTATAGTCCCTAGGGAAGGGCCAGGTTCTTAATTTCCATGCCATACAAATTCAGTCACATGATAGTCATTCCAACCAACTTTGTTCCCACTGAGAATAAACAAATATACCCAAAAGTGTTATTTCCCAATATAACTTGATCATGACCTACCTTGAATTTTCCTGTGGACCGTAGGGAACATTTTATCACCTACTTTGTATCCATGAAGATCATTTTAATTAATAGTCCGGCAAAGATCACATACACTTTCTTCCTGTTATGGTCATGGGATCCTGACCACATTCTTGACAGAATAATAACCATTGAAATTCATTTAAATTCTTACATTTGTTATTACCCTGTAAGTATATATTGATCCATGAAATTAAAATGAGGTTCTCTGGAATGTTGCATAAAAAACGTTTGTTTTGTTTTAGCCTAAACATTAACCCCTTCTCAAGGAGGAATGAATGATCCAGAGGTAGTAAAATAGTCATAAATTTGGAACAGGCCTACAGGACCTTAATTCCATCTATGAAGAGTATTTGATTCTAGCATTTCTGTGCCTGAATAAGAAGACCGTTGAAAATGTAGTCAATTTTACCTCTGTTGGGCTCAAACCCCTTGCAGATAAGATCCACATGTAATTCATAAATTTGGCTTGCATTTGACCATGGAACTTTTCTTCAAACTAGAAAAAGTCTGCAAGACATAAATGCCCCCCTGCCATGTAAAATTAGTTTCAGTGTTCTATAAAAAGTTACAACCACTTTGGTCTTGATACCCTGAAACATGCACACACACAAGGTACTACACTTAAAGTTGATAAGGTGATTTTAATATTCATGTTTTACGGTATGTAATTACATCTCCATAACATATTGAATTAAGTTGCGAAGTGTTTAAATTGAATCAGTTGATGATTTTCTATACATAGCAACAGTGACCTTGGCCTTGACCTTGGAACCCCTAAACACAACAATGTCCGAAGTATGCTCATACTTGAGCTTTGCATAAAGTTTGACCAAAATCCATGAAATAATGAAGTTGCTTAGTGTTTAAAATGAATCAGTCGATGATTTTCTATATATAGCAACAGTGACCTTGGCCTTGAACTAGGAACACTGAAACACAAGGATGTCAGAGGTATACCCATATTTGACCTTTGTATAAAGTTTGACCAAAATCCGTGAAAGAATGAAGTTGCTAAGTGTTTAAATTGAATCAGTTGATGATTTTCTATATAAAGCAATAGTGACCTTGGCCTTGACCTTGGAACCCTGCAACACAACAATGTCCGAAGTATACTCATACTTGACCTTTGAATAAAGTTTGACCAAAATCCATGAAGGAATGAAGTTGCTAAGTGTTTACATTGAATCGGGACGGAACGGACATGGGCAACACTATATCCCCCCCCC